>NW_024098453.1:580000-634910 GCF_016545835.1 Crotalus tigris | reverse complement strand
CAGAGAAATGAGCCACGGAAGAAGGGAGGAACTCTGTGGTCTTCAGTGCTGGTGTGGTAGTTTCCATGACACCAGTGATGTCAGGCAGGGGTGTGAAATGGCGTGGCTCTGACATGGACATACTTGTTGAAGGAGAAGTTGTGACCTGGGTTGTGGTTTCTCCTGAAAAGAAAGGAGACAAGTCCCTTTTGTGTTGACTAACACTCATGTTGAGCAACTCTTGTATTGACCAACAATTAATCAATGGAAAGGCTTGCCTCCAGAGGTTGTGGCTGCTCCATCACTGGAGGCTTTTAAGAAAAGATTGGACAGCCATTTGTCCAGAATGATAGGGGTCAGGGGTGAGGAACCTTGGCTCTTTTATGACTTGTGGACTTCAACTCCCAGAATTTCTGAGTTAGCATGGTTGGTTCAGGAATTCTGGGTATTGAAGTCCACAAGTCATAAAAGAGCCAAGGTTGCCTACCCTTGACATAGGTGATCCTGCTTGAGCAAGGGGTTGGACTAGAAGACCTTCAAGGTCCCTTCCAACTCTTATTCTGTTATTGTTATATTAGCCAACCCTTTACAGCTGTGACAACAGGTGTGGGTTTGTGCATGAACATTTCTCCTGCTCTAGCACAGGGGTCTTCAGACTTGGCCCCTTCATGACTTGCGGACTTCAACTCCCAGAATTCCTGAGCCGGCATGGGGGAACTATGGTCCCTTCATGACTTGCGGACTTCAACTCCCAGAATTCCTTAGCCAGCCACCATTTTGTTTGTTAGATTTAAGACAGGGGTCTTCAAACTCGGCCCTTTTATGACTGGTGGACTTCAACTCCCAGAATTCCTTAGCCAGCCTCCATTTTGTTTGTTAGATTTAAGTCAGGGGCCTTCAAACTTGGCCTTTTTATGACTTCTGGACTTCATGTGCCTGGCTGAGGAATTCTGGGAGTTGAAGTCCACCAGTCATAAAAGGGCCAAGTTTGAAGACCCATGCTCTAGCACCACCACCACCATCCGCTAGTGGTTGTAAATTGAGGACTATCTGTACTTTTATGCTTGAGTTGCAGTCTACACAAAGGCCGTCTTATAGATGAGGTCAAGCTGAAAAAACAAGTTGACAAGTTGACGGATTCCGTAGCGCATCACATCCACCCATTGCAGCTGTCTGTTTTGTTTTTATATTTCATACTAATTTAAAATGCAAGGCAACTTCCAACTTTCCTAAATATAGATGCAATTATATAATCAGGGAATTAATGAATTGAACAGCTTGCCTCCCGACGTTGGGGGCGCTCCATGTTTGGAGGTTTTCAAGGAGAGACTGGACAGCCCCTTGTCTGAAATGGCATCGGGTCTCCTGCCTGAGCAGGGGGTTGGACTAGATGACCTCCAGGGTAGCTTCCCACCGTATGACAGAATGATGGAATGCTTCTAGCCTCTTACAACTAAAGAAAGCAGAACCCTTATCTAATTTTAAAACTAACAACGTTTACGGTATTTCTACACTCTTAAACAATTCGATCGGTCACGGATTCCAAAGGAATTAGCCATGGTGATCAAACAGAACTGTAAAAATAATCTCTAGTTTAAAAACCTAAACGAGGTTTTAGAATAATCATACTGTTCCATTTCAAAATCTCCATCCATTCGTTTTTTAAAATCTGCTTTTTTTCTTACTCAGTTTTACATTCCTCTGTTCTATTGATCCATCATAGAAAAATTCTAATTTCAAAGGCACATCCGTCTTTACATCTCTTTCCCTCCATCCTCTTTTCCCTCTTTCTCTCCCTCCTTTTCCTTCCTTCCTTCCTTTCTGTCTCCCTCCATTCCTTTTCTTTCCTTTCTTTTCCTTCCTGCCTCCCTTTCTTTATCCTTCCTTCCTTTCTGTCTCCCTCCCTCTCTCCTTTTCTTTCTTTCTTTCTTTCTTTCTTTCTTTCTTTCTTTCTTTCTTTCTTTCTTTCTTTCTTTCTTTCTTTCTTTCTTTCTTTCTCTTTCCTCCCCCCTTCGTCTTTCTTTATCCTTCCTTCCCCTCCCTTCCTTTCTTTTCCTTCCTTCCTTTCCTTCCTCCTTTTCTTTCTTTCTTTTTTTCCTTCCTTCCTCCCTTTTTCTTTCTCTTTCCTTCCTTCCTCCCTCCGTCTTTCTTTATCCTTCCTTCCTTCCTCTCTCCCTCCCTTCCTTTCTTTTCCTTCCTTCCTTTCCTCCTTTTCTCTTAATTTTTTTCCTTCCTCCCTTTCCTTTCTTTCTTTCCTTCCTTCCTTCCTCCATTCCTGTCTTTCTTTTCCTTCCTTCCTCCTTTTCTTTCTTTCTTTCCTTCCTTCCTTCCATCCTCCCTCCCTCCCTCCTTCCCTCCCTCTTTCTTTCTTTCTTTCTTTCTTTCTTTCTTTCTTTCTTTCTTTTCCTTTCTTTCTTTTTCTGGCACTTACCAGTAATCTTGGCAAATTCCAGTAAGAGTAAAATGGGCACCACTGGAAAATACCCGAGGGCCATTTCAGGCAGATTTTTAAGGCTGTTCTGCTGTCCACCCAGATCTCAACAGCCCGAGGCCAGCATGACACTAAAATAAAGTAGCCAATTAAAGATCTCTTAAATCTGAAATGGATTATTTTTTTAAAAGAGGTTTCCTGGTTGATCCAATTGACAAGGCAGGGAGGAGCTTTCTGGACTAGTCTGTATTCTTCGTTGGGTCGCTCTTGAGGTTTTTCTTTTGTTTCTGCCCCACATGTGACTAGGTTTAATCCGGGATAGCTCAGGCGTGGTTTCTTTAAAAGCCAGGATTGTTCTCATTTTACATAACTTTGGGGGGGGAGGGAGGGGCCCAGACCCCTGGGAAACGCAGGGGACGTCATCTTAAAACTTTTGTGGTTTTGTTGTGTAATAGAGTAGAGTAGAGAAGAGAAGAGTAGAATAGAATAGAATAGAATAGAATAGAATAGAATAGAATAGAATTGAATAGAATAGAATAGAATAGAATAGAATAGAATAGAATAGGAGTAGAGTAGAGTAGAATAGAATAGGAGTAGAGTAAGTAGAGTAGAATAGTAGAGTAGAGTAGAGTAGAGTAGAGTAGAATAGAATAGAATAGAATAGAATAGAATAGAATAGAATAGAATAGGAGTAGAGTATAGAGTAGAATAGAATAGAATAGAATAGAATAGAATAGAATAGAATAGAATAGGAGTTAGAGTAGAATAGAATAGAATAGAGTAGAGTAGAGTAGAGTAGAGTAGAGTAGAATAGAATAGAATAGAATGGGAGTAGAGTAGAGTATAGAGTAGAATAGAATAGAATAGAATAGAATAGAATAGAATAGAATAGAATAGAATAGAATAGAATAGAATAGAATAGGAGTAGAGTAAGAGTAGAATAGTAGAGTAGAATAGAATAGAATAGAGTAGAGTAGAGTAGAGTAGAATAGAATAGAATAGAATGGGAGTAGAGTATAGAGTAGAATAGAATAGAATAGAATAGAATAGAGTAGAGTAGAGTAGAGTAGAGTAGAGTAGAGTAGAGTAGAGTAGAGTAGAGTAGAGTAGAGTAGAATAGAATAGAATAGAATAGGAGTAGAGTATAGAGTAGAGTAGAGTAGAGTAGAGTAGAGTAGAGTAGAATCTGGAAGGGACTTTGGAGGTCTTCTAGTCCAGCCCCCTGCTCCGGCAGGAGAACCTATTTATGACTGTCACAGGATTCCCATAATTTTTCTCAGTAGAGGAGGGGCTCTCTTTGGTTGGAGGTGTTCTGTGGCAAGGATGGTAGTATAATGGTAGGTAGAATCCTGTTCTGGGAACGGGGTTGGACTAGATGACCTCTAAAGCGGCTTTCGATCTTTCCATTCCAAGATTGTATTATTTTTGGCTGTTCAGTTAGTAAGAGGATCAAGGCTGGGCTTTCCCCTCCTGGGTTCATTTTTAGAGTCTCATTTCCTTCTGATACCTTCCACGTTCGGGAACAAAAGCTCCATTGATGTTTCCTCATTCCATCCGTTTTTTTTTTTCCTTTTCTGCCACTTTGCTTTTCAATCCCTGATCTCACCCACGACAAATAGAGATTTAGAAAAAATAACAACTATTTCTTCTTTTCTCTGGAACAAGCCAGTTTGGTGACACACTAGCTGCAGTTGTGAGCCTTCTGGGCGTGTGCGTGTGTGTGTGTGAGTGACAATATCACTGGAGGTGAATTCTGCATTCACGGGAGGCCCAAGTGAAAGCAAGGTGGACAGGACAGGTATCCAAGACCAGCCCTCTACTGTAGGGGTCCCCAATCCCCGGGCCGTGAACCAGTACCGGGCCATGGCCTGCCAGCAACAAGGCCGCACCAACAAGCAAAGCCCCATCCGTGGGATGCAGGCAGCACACACAAAACCACGCAATCTCCAGTCCACGGAAAAAACCTCTCTCCAAGGAACCAGTCCTGGTGCTCAAATGGTTGGGGACGTCTGCTCTACTGCAAATGGAGCTACAGTAGTCCTTGACTTATATTCATACCGCTTTAAAAGGCCTTGGTAAGGCCACACTTGGAATACCGCATCCAGTTGTGGTCCCCACAATGTAAAAAAGATGTTGAGACTCTAGAAAGAGTACAGAGAAGAGCAACAAAGATGATCAGGGGACTGGAGGCTAAAACATATAAAGAACGGTGGCTGGAATTGGGAATGTCCAGTTTAATGAAGAGAAGGACGAGGGGGGAGAGGATAGCAGTGTTCCAGTCTCTCAGGGGCTGCCCCAAAGAAGAGGGAGTCAAGCTCTTCTCCAAAGCACCTGAAGGCAGGACAAGAAGTAATGGATGGAAACTCATCAAGGAGAGAAGCAACCTTGAACTAAGGAGAAACTTTCTGACAGAACAATTAACCAGTGGAACCACCTGCCTCCAGAAGCGCTGAATGCTCCAACATTGGAAGTTTTAAGAAGAGACTGGACAGCCATTTGTCTGGAATGGTATAGCAGGGGGTTGGACTAGATGATCTCCAAGGTCCCTTCCAACTTTATTATTATTATTATTATTATTACTACTACTACTACTATTATTATTATATTTTATTCATTAAACATGAATGTCAGTCAACTGAACATTCAAATTGGCTGGTGCTGATAGTTGACATGGATTGCTACCAGCATCCTAGGTGTCAACCAGGTATCTTCTTAAAATATAAGATGGTCTGAGTAGCACAGTTTTTTGTAATATTGATGGAGATAATAATAATAATAATAATAATAATAATAATAATAATAAAGAGAGGAATATTTCAAGGAGATTCATTATCACCATTACTATTTGTTATTGCACTGTTTCCTCTGTCAACAATACTGAATAACTCAGGACATGGCTATCAAAACCATCAAAAAATTGCTAGACTATCCCACCTCCTTTACAGGATGATTCTGAAGCTGTATGGAAAAATCATCTGAAATAGAATCGCTGCTCAACACTGTTCGTATATATAGCCAAGATATTGTAATGGAGGTTGGCTTGGACAAATGTGCCACACTTACTATCAAACAAGGAAAAATAGTGAAAACTGAAGGAATCAAGATGCCCCACGAAAATAGCATTAAGAGTCTGGATGAGGAAGAGTACTACAAATACTGGGGTATCCTTCAAGCTGACAACATCAAGCACACTGAAGTCAAGAAAAAGATTAGAGGTGAATACATGAAGAGAGTGAAGAAGATCTTAAAGTCCAAACTCAATGGAGGAAATACCATAAAGGCAATCAACACCTGGGCAATCCAGTCATTAGGTACCCACAGGATGGTTGAAGAAGAAAAAATGGCTTTGGAAGAATATCGAAGAACAATGATGAAGATGCCACTGAAATTAGTATATCAGGGAAGGTTTACTAACTACGGAGAGACCAAAGTGTCACAAGAAAGACCAAATGAAGAAACAGAATAGAGGCATGGGAAGACAAAGCACTACCTGGCCAATACATGAAAAAAATAGCTGGGAAAGCAGATAATAAAACCTGGCAAGGCTAAGAGCAGGAAAATTGAAGAAAGAGACCGAGGGACTAATTCTGGCTGCACAAGACCAAGCCTTAAGGACAAATGCATACAAAGTCAAAATTGAGAAGACAGCAACAGACAGTAAGTGCCGCCTATGCAAAGAAGCTGAAGAAACAGTGGACCACTTGGTAAGCTGTTGCAAGAAGATTGCACAACTGATTACAAGCAACGGCATGACAAAGTAGCAACAATGGTGCATGGAAGATCTGCAAAAAATATCATTTGCCTGTAAGCAAAAACTGGTGGGATCATAAAATAGAGAAAGTCATAGAAAATGATAAAATTAAACTGCTCTGGGACTTCAGAATTCAACAGACAAGCACCTGCAACATAACACCCCAGACTTAACAATTGCGATAAGAAAGACAAAAAGTCTGGATAGTGGACGTGGCAGTGCCTGGAGACAGCAGAATAGACGAGAAAGAACTGGAGAAGATAACAAAATACAAAGACCTACAAATAGAAATAGAAAGACTGTGGCAAAAGCAAGCAAGGGTAGTACCAATAGTAATAGGCTCCTTGGGTGCAATCCCAAAACAACTGGAGCACCACTTGAACACCATTGGCATTGACAAATTCGCTAGTAGTCAATTGCAAAAGGCGGCCTTATTAGGAACTGCTTCCATCCTGCGACGATATCTGTAATACCATCAAACATCCACATCTGCCTATCCCAGGTCCTGGGTAAGGACTCGATAGGTAGACAAAATGCCAAATCTGAACATCTGGCTGACTGTGCGATGATTAATAATAATAATAATAATAATAATAATAATAATAATAATAATAATAATAATAAAGTTGGAAGGGACCTTGGAGGTCATCTGGTTAGCCCCCTGCTCAGGCAGGAAACCCAATACCATTCTGGACAAATGGCTGTCCAGTTTCTTCTTAAAAACTTCCAGTGTTGGAGCATTCACTGCTTCTGGAGGCAAGGAGTTCCACTGGTTAATTATCCTCACTGTCAAGAAATTTCTCCTTAGTTCTAGGTTGCTTCTCTCCTTGATGAATTTCCATCCGTTGCTTCTTGTCCTGCCTTCAGTCGCTTTGGAGAATAGCTTGACTCCCTCTTCTTTGGGGCAGCTCCTGAGATACTGAAACCCTGCTATCATGTCCCCCCTCGTCCTTCTCTTCGTTAAACTAGATCTACCCAATTCCAGCCACCGTTCCTTGTATGTTTTAGCCTCCAGTCCCCTAATCCTCTTTGTTGCTCTTCTCTGCATTCTTTCCAGAGTCTCAACATCTTTTTTTACATCGTGGTGACCAAAACTGGATGCTGTATTCCAAGTGTGGCCTTACCAAGGCCTTGTAAAGTGCAGTTTCTTTTTTTATTTTCAGTTTCTTTTTTTATTTTAACAATATTTTATTGTTTTATAAAGGTAAGGGAAAAAGAGGATTGATATAAGTAGTGGGATTCAGGGTAGGGTTCAGGGATGGGATTGGGATGGGGGTAGGTACAACAAGGGGGTTGCCCCCAATAACATTCCAAGCTTTAGCAAACATACTATCGTCTGGATACAGTTATTCAGTGGGAATAGTTAATCTCTATCTCTATATCTCTTTATAGTATATATAAATAAAAATGTAAATGTTCGTTTGTTCAAAATCTTAAATCTCCGAAAGTTCTTCACTGATTGCTTTGAAATTTTGACACAACGTTGCATTCGAATACGCATGTGTTTTTATATTTTTATATACCTACTATTATATAAATGTCACACCTGCGACAGGTAAAACACATTTTTGAAAAACAGCGCCATCTGTTGGACGTAAAAGCAACACACGCTACGATTTCAGACAATCTCTATATCTGCACAGACAATGGAACAACAAAAAATATTGTATACTCACAAGCATTGTGAAATTAAACATATTACAAACATGCACTTTCTCTTTTCTTTCTTTTCCATTTAACCAGACTGAGCCACAGCAACGCGTGGCTGGGTACAGCTAGTATAATAATAAGTAGCTGTAGTCAACAAAAATAGCAATAATTATAGAGCATGGCAATTAATCAATAAACATCAATCATCTTAAGAAACAGTTTCTTGATGCATTTTGCAAAGTTTTTGAACATAGTTCCCAGTTGTTGTTGTTGTTGTCATTGTTATTATTATGGATCATCGCACAGTCAGCCAGATGTTCAGACTGGATTTGGCATTTTGTTTACCTATCGAGTCCTTACCCTCCCAGGTGTTACCTGAGATAGGCAGATGTGGATGTTTGATGGTATTACAGATATCGCAGTGGAAGCAGTTCCTAGTAAGGCCGCCTTTTGCAATTGACTAATAGCGAATTTGTCAATGCCAATGGTGTTCAAGTGGTGCTCCAGTTGTTTTGGGATTGCATCCAAGGCGCCTATTACTATTGGTACTACCCTTGCTTGCTTTTGCCACAGTCTTTCTATTTGTAGGTCTTTATATTTTGTTATCTTCTCCAGTTCTTTCTCGTCTATTCTGCTGTCTCCAGGCACTGATTATTATTATTATTATGGATCATCGCACAGTCAGCCAGATGTTCAGACTGGATTTGGCATTTTGTCTACCTATCGAGTCCTTACCCAGGACCTGGGATAGGCAGAGGTGGATGTTTGATGGTATTACAGGTATCGTCGCAGGATGGAAGCAGTTCCTAGTAAGGCCGCCCTTTGCAATTGACTAATAGCGAATTTGTCAATGCCAATGGTGTTCAAGTGGTGCTCCAGATGTTTTGGGATTGCACCCAAGGAGCCTATGACTATTGGTACTACCCTTGCTTGCTTTTGCCACAGTCTTTCTATTTCTATTTGTAGGTCTTTGTATTTTGTTATCTTCTCCAGTTCTTTCTCTTCTATTCTGCTGTCTCCAGGCATTGATGATGATGATGATGATGATGATGATTATTATTATTATTATTATTATTATTATACCGTGTGAGGTTACAGCAGTACTGAAAAAAATAACTTATGACCAGTTTTCACACTTACAAACTTTGTGGCATCCCCCAAGGTCACAGGGTCAAAATTCAGGCACTTGGCAACTGACTCGTGTTTATGACGGTTGCTGTGTCCCGGGGTCACGCAATTCCCCTTTGGCGACCTTCCGACAAGCAAAGTCAACAGGGAAGCCGGGTGGCTAACTTAACAACGGCAGCGATTCACTCCAGAACCACAGCAAGGAAGGCGGTAAAACGGGGCAAAACTCACCCACTGTTTTGTTTAGCCACCAAAATGTTGGGCTCGGTTGTGGTCGTTAAGTCGAGGACTGCCAACACTTCTGTAATTCATTCGTGGCTGAATTGTGTCAGGCGAGCAAAAGCCCCGTCTGGATTCACACAACCTTCTTGCTGCATTTTGTGCCCTGTTAATCCGGAGAAATGGAAAGTGGCTACTGTAGGTAGCCACAGTACAAACATGTACACACACACACACACACACACACACACACACACACACACACGGAGGGAGGGAGGGAGGAAGAGAGAGGGAGGGAGAGGGAGAGAGAGGGGGGGAGGAAGAGAGGGAGAGAGAGAGAGGGAGGGAGGGAGGGAGAGGGAGAGAGAGGGAGGGAGGGAGGGAGGAAGAGAGAGGGAGAGGGAGAGAGAGGGGGGGAGGAAGAGAGGGAGAGAGAGAGGGAGGAGGAGGGAGGGAGGAAGAGAGAGGGAGGGAGGGAGGAAGAGAGGGAGAGAGAGGGAGGAGGAGGGAGGGAGGAAGAGAGAGGGAGAGGGAGAGAGAGGGGGGAGGAAGAGAGAGGGAGGGTGGGAGGGAGAGGGAGAGAGCGAGAGGGAGGGAGGGAGGGAGGAAGAGAGGGAGAGGGAGGAGGAGGGAGGGAGGAACGGGGGGGGGGGAGAGAGAGAGAGCTCAAGTTTCGCTCAGACTTCTGGTGATTACAAAGACCTGCCCCGAAATGGTTGGAAACTGGTCAAGGAGAGAAGCAACCTGGAATTAAGGAGAAATTTCCTGACAGTGAGAACAATTAACCAGTGGAACGGCTTGCCACCAGAAGTTGTGGGTGCTCCATCGCTGGAGGTTTTTAAGAAGAGACTGGACCGTTGCTTGTCTGAGATGTTAAATAGGATCTCCTGCTTGAGCAGCGGGCTGGACTAGAAGACCTCCCAGGTCCCTCCCAGCTCTATTTCTAAAAAAATCCGTCTGGCAAAACAACACGGATCGTCGGCTTCCAGCTCCAGCCACAGCCCTCGGGATTTCCTGGTGGTCTCCCGCCCCTGCAGCCTAGCTAGAACGGAAGGCCGGGCCTAAAGGGATCACCGGATCGCGCTGCGCGATCTTAACCGAAATCAAGCGGCGAAAGCATCTCCCGCCACGTGCCGGCCGAGCGCAACAAGTGACGTCAGAGATTCGAACGCGAGCAGCGAAGACTCAACGTTCCATCCTCGCCAGAGTTCATTCACAAAAAAACGCCCTCAGCGGGGCGGGGCGGGGCGGGGGCGGGGCGGCTCCGCCTCTTTCCCCGCCCAGGGGCCGGCTGGTGTTGTATAAGCGGATCCAGCGACCGACTGGCTGGCTGGCTGAAGATCGAGTGTGGATCTCCGGGTGAGTGATCTGGTGCTTTCCCCGCTTGCTGGGCTCCGCTTCGCTGCCTCGTCCGCTGAGTGCCAATGAAGTCCACCCTTGGCCTGCTTTGCAAGGTTGTTGTAGGACAGAAGCTGGACCTCTCTCTTCCCCGCCCTGCAGTGGCGGGGATTGGGGTTTTTTTGCACGGTCAGGGGACGATGGGCTGTGTAGTTCTTTTCCTTCTTTATAGCGGTTTCAATCATCGAGGTTGGAAGGCAGCGTTTCTGAAAGTTGGCAACTTTGAGACTCCTGGACTACGACTCCCAGAATTCCTCAGCCAGCATAGCTGGCTGAGGAATTCTGGGAGTCGTAGTCTACCCATCTTAAAATGGCCAACTTTGAAAAAAACGCTGCTCTAGGGCAAATTCCTGAGGTTTTTGAAGGCCCGCCCCTGTTGGTGCTGCAAATTGCAGCTGCACTGGAGCGGAGCTCGACTTGCCCAACATGGTGGCTGCCACACCCATCATCCCCCGCAGCAGCATGATGGTCTAGCTAGCTAGCAGACCCATGCAGAGAGGCAGCCTGGAGGAACGGTGGCTTTAAACAGCCTGCTGATCTCTTTAGGCCAGTGGTTCTCAACCTTTTTAATGCCGTGACTCCCAACCGGTCGTAGGTTGAGGACTACTCAACCGGTCGTAAGTCGAGGACTACTCAACTGGTGCAGCACCGTTTGCGGAATGGGACTTTTGGCGGGCTCAGCAGGGCAGAGACAGCCTGGACAATTCCTATTGACTTTGGAAAGCCAATAGAATTAGACTCTATTCAAGAGAGTCTATTCTATTGGCTTTCAAAAGCCAATAGAATAAAAGGGAGTAGCACAGCTAAGGAAAAGGGGGGGGAAAATGGCGGACTGCGTTGTTTGGCGACCCCCGTGAAATGGTCGTTTGACCCCAAATGGGGTCCCGACCCACAGGTTGAGAACCACTGCTTTAGGCCTTGCTCCCCGTAGGGATCCCGTTGGAAACTCAGATAGATTTTGGTCTGATCTAGACACGTGTTTTTTTTTGTGCGTCTCAGAACTCAAAAACTCAGAATTACAGAATTGGATGGGACCTTGGAGGTCATTTAGTCCAACCCCCTGCTCAGGCAGGAAACCCTACACCATTTCAGACAAATGGCTGTCCAGTCTCTTCTTAAAAACTTCCAGTGTTGGAGCATTTACTACTTCTGGAGGCAAGGAGTTCCACTGGTTAATTGTTCTAACTGTCAGGAAGTTTCTCCTTAGTTCTAGGTTGCTTCTCTCCTTGATTAATTTCCATCCGTTGCCTCTCCATCAAGGGGTCCCCAGCTGCTTACATTTCATCCTTTTTTTTTTTTTTTTTTTGCAAAGACCGGTTCTTGAACTTGTGGCCATGTCGCCGAAGAGAAGGAAGCTCGGGCCAGTCACGTCCTCACCCGACAGCTTGGAAGAAGGCAGAAAACCGGACTCTGCTGACACGGAGGCCTTGTCCGGAACGAAGAAGTTTAAATCCCAGGAAGATCCTCGCACCCAGAGCTTGGCCAAGACAGTGAAGGAAACCCGCCTGAGCGCAGGGCTTTCCGTCGCAGAGTTCCCGTACAACAAGAAACGGGTCCGGTTGATCTCTCCAGCTCCCGACCTGAAGGAGGGGGCTCAGGGGATCTTGTACTGGATGTCTCGCGAGCAGAGGGTTCAAGGTGAGCTTGCAGATCCCGCTTGGCAAAAACTGCAGGGTGATTGGTCCTGCTCCTGACTGCAGGGCAGGTTGAGGTTGGGTTCGCACAACCGGTTCAACCCCTTTCCTCAATTAAACTCCCTTGTTGGGGTTTGGAGAAGAGATTCAACCCTCAAGAGATGTCAGCTGAATTGATGCCCAGTATCACTGTTTATCATCTTAGCAACTTGAAGACAGGGGGACTTCAACTCCCAGAATCCCCCATCCTGCAGCGCTGGCTAGGGTATTCTGGGAGTTGAAGTCCACCCGTCTTAAAGTTGCTGAGCTTAGCCCAGACAGAGACAAAGTTAAAACTAAGTTCATAGAATTACATTTGCTCCACTCTTAGGCAATGTAATAATAATAATAATAATAATAATAATAATAATAATAATAATAGTACAAAAGGCAGCCTTACTAGGAACTGCTTCCATCCTGCGACGATATCTGTAATACCATCAAACATCCACATCTGCCTATCCCAGGACCTGGGTAAGGACTCGATAGGTAGAGAAAATGCCAAATCCAGTCTGAACATCTGGCTGACTGTGATAATGGCTGACTGTGATAGGTAGAGAAAATGCCAAATCCAGTCTGAACATCTGGCTGACTATGCGATGATCCATAATAATAATAATAATAATAATAATAATAATAATAATGATGTTGGAAGGGACTTTGGAGGTCATCTAGTCCAACCTCCTGCTCAGGCAGGAAACCCGATACCATTTCAGACAAATGGCTGTCCAGTCTCTTCTTAAAAACTTCCAGTGTTGGAGCATTCACTGCTTCTGGAGGCAGGTCGTTCCACTGGTTAATCTTGTCTCCGCTTTCTAACTGAACCTACAACCGGAGATTTCCTGGTGGTCTCCCATCCAAGGACTAACCGGGCCTGATCTGCTGAGACTGTGCCATCCATATTCTTGTCTTGATGCGTGCTCTTGGAGCTGAGACACGCACACAAGAATGCTTTCCTCGCACAAGGGCGGTGGCCATTTTGACTTTTTTTTAACCCTTTCCGGCAGACATGTCTACTCTTTTGCTGGCGTCTCGCAACTGTGACGGTTCTCACTTGTGCCCCTTTCTTGCAGATAATTGGGCCTTCCTTTACGCCCAGCGCCTGGCCTTAAAACAGCGTCTTCCGCTGCACGTCTGCTTCTGCCTGGTGCCCAAGTTCCTGGATGCCACCATCCGCCATTTTGGATTTTTGCTCAGAGGCCTGGAGGAAGTCGCTGAGGTATTGGCGCCGTGGGGGGGGCATTGCGGGCATGGGGAGGGGGAGAGACTTAGCTGCTCTCCCCCCCTCTGTGGATTCAAAGCAAGAAAGCAAGAGAATGGCATAGTTTTTGATTTATGACCGTGACTGCACCCAAGTTTCTGTTGCTAAGTGAGACACTTGTTGAATGAGTTTTGCCCCATTTTACGAACTTGCTTGCCACAGTTGTTAAATAATAATAATATTAATATTATTATTATTAATAATAATAATAAAAAAGTTTGAAGGGACCTTGGAGGTCATCTAGTCCAACCCCCTGCTCAGGCAGGAAACCCTACATATCATAGTGAATCACTATGACAGTTCATGGGCTGCCCCCATTGACTCTGCTAGTTAGAAGGTCTCAAAGGGGGATCACATGACCCTGGGACACTGCAACTGTCATAAGTACATGCCAGCTGCCAAGCCTCCGAATTTTAAACATGTGACCATGGGGATGCTGCCACGGTCGTGTGAAAAAGGACCATACGTCAGGTTGTCCCTTTGAACGGTTACTAAACGAAAAGTTGTAAGTTGAGCACTACCTGTAAAATTGGTGTTTCTTAATCTTGGCAACATGAAAGATGGGTGGACTTCAACTCCCAGAATTCCCAGCCAGGGTTGCCATACAAGCAATCCTTGCTTTATGAGCACAACTGAGTGCAACATCTCCATGCTGGCTGAGGAATTCTGGGAGTTGAAGTCCTCAAGTCACCAGGGGGCCATAGTTCCCCCATGCTGGCTGAGGAATTGTGGGAGTTGAAGTCCACGAGTCATAAAGGGGCCATAGTTCCCTCATGCTGGCTCAGGAATTCTGGGAGTTGAAGTCCACCAGTCATGAGGAGGCCATAGTTCCCCCATGTTGGCTGAGGAATCCTGGGAGTTGAAGTCCACGAGTCATGAAGGGACCACAGTTCCCCCATGCTGGCTGAGGAATTCTGGGAGTTGAAGTCCACGAGTCATGAGGGGGCCATAGTTCCCCCATGCTGACTGAGGAATTCTGGGAGTTGAAGTCCACCAGTCATGAAGGGGCCATAGTTCCTCCATCCAGGCTGAGGAATTCTGGGAGTTGAAGTCCACGAGTCATGAGGGAGCCATAGTTCCCCCGTGCTGGCTGAGGAATTCTGGGAGTTAAAGTCCATGAGTCATAAAAGGACCAAGTTTGAAGACCCCTGCGTTAAGCGAATCACTTAGTTATAAAGAGAATCTCGCTTCCCTCATTGACCTTGCTTGTCAGTAGCCAGGTGGGAAGGTCACATGACCCCGGGACACTGCAACCATCATCAGTACATGCCAGTTTCCGAGCCTCTGAATTTTGGTCACGTGACCTCGGGGATGCTGCAATGGTCACAAATATGAAAAACCAGTCCTAAGTGCCGTGGTCGCTAAACGAATAGCTGGAAATTGAGATCACGAGACCACAGGGACGGGGTGTCGGTCGTAAGGGCGAGTATTTTTACAAGGCCGTCGTAACTTTGAACCATTACGACGCTCAAACGAACAGTCATAAGTCGGCCATTACCTCTACATTCTGCCTGCTCTTGCCCAACCAGAAGCTCTCCAAGTTGTGTTGTGTTGATGGTCAACACTTTGCTGTGTGTTTGTTTTTTTTTCTCAATTTTTCAGGAGTGCCGGATGCTCAACATCCCTTTTCACTTGCTGACCGGTTTCGCCAAAGACAGGGTGCCCCACTTTGTGACCCAGCACGGCATCGGCGGGGTGGTGACGGATTTCTCCCCACTCCGCGTTCCCCTGCAGTGGGTTCGAGATGTCCAGGAACAGCTTCCAAGCGATGTGCCCCTCGCTCAGGTGCCAGGTTGGGGCTGGAATCGCCACGGGGTAGAGGAGAGACCAGTTTTGGGGGGGGGGTCTGAATCAAATCTGACCCCAAATTTAAAAGTCCAGGGAGAGTCCTCCAGGTCATGGTTGTCCCACAGGGGCTTTTAATAATAGTAATAATGATGATGATGATGATGATGGTGATGATGATGATAATGTTAGAAGGGACCTTGGAGGTCATCGAGTCCAACCCCCTGATTTTGCTTGAAGACATTTCACTTCTCCTCCAAGAAGCTTCCTCAGTTCTGACTGAATGGTGGAGGATGGAAGGATTTATACTCCTTGCAGACAGCTGGTCGTTTGCCTTCTTTTATTTATTGATTTATTTGTGTAAAATTTCTATTAATATTATTATTATTATCTCTAGGGCAGAGTTTCCTAACCTGGGGGGAGGACATATTATTATTTTGTTGCTTTGCAGATATGCTGAAAACCTCTGCACCGTAGATTCCTTGTCTGTATAATCACACTTGATCAAATAAAATATTCAATTCAATTCAATAATTCAATTCAATTCAGTGGTATAGGCCAAAGGTAGGCAACCTTGCCCCCTTCATGACTCGTGACTTCAACTCCCAGAATTCCTGAGCCAGCATAGCTCAGCTTGGAAACCTCTCCCTTTCCCCTCAGCGTGGCTGGCACAGGAATTCTGGGAGTTGAAGTCCACCAGTCATGAAGAGGCCATAGTTCCCCCATGCTGGCTCAGGAATTCTGGGAGTTGAAGTCCAGAAGTCATGAAGGGACCATAGTTCCCCCATGCTGGCTCAGGAATTCTGGGAGTTGAAGTCCAGAAGTCATGAAGGGGCCATAGTTCCCCCATGTTGGCTCAGGAATTCTGGGAGTTGAAGTCCGCAAGTCATGAGGGGCCAAGATTGCCTACCCCGGTATAGGTTCTCCTGCTTGAGCCGGGGGTGGACTAGAAGACCTCCAAGGTCCCTTCCAGCTCTTTTCTATTCAACGATATACCTCTCAGAGGTATTCAGTCAAGTGGGTTAAAAATATGGCAGGTTGGTCCAACGGGATCCCTTCTGCCCAATTGGACTATTCCGGGTTTGGCGGAGAACATAAATCTAGCAAAAAAAAAAAAAAAAAAGCAGAAGACACTTCTAATTTTCAACTCACGTCAGAAACAGTGGTTCTCAACCTTTTTAATGCCGCGACCCCCAACGGTCGTAAGTCGAGGACTACTCAACCGGTCGTAAGTCGAGGACTACTCAACTGGTGCAGCACCGTTTGCAGAATGGGACTTTTGGCGGGCTCAGCAGGGCAGAGACAGCCTGGACAATTCCTATTGGCTTTTGAAAGCCAATAGAATTAGACTCCATTCAAGAGAGTCTATTCTATTGGCTTTCAAAAAGCCAATAGAATAAAAGGGAATAGCACAGCTAAGGAAAAGGGGGGGGAAATGGCGGACTGCGTTGTTTGGCGACCCCCGTGAAATGGTCGTTCGACCCCAAATGGGGTCCCGACCCACAGGTTGAGAACCACTGTTGTAGAAGAAACCAAGGTTTTCCTACAATTTTCTTACGCCCTCGGCTTTTGATTGTCAACGCCCTTCTCGCTTTTTTCGTCCCCAGGTGGACGCCCACAATATTGTCCCGTGCTGGGTTGCCTCGGACAAGCAGGAATACGGGGCGAGGACGATTCGCCGGAAGATCCAGGACCGACTGGCTGAGTTCCTGACCGAATTTCCGCCTCTAGTCAAGCACCCTTTCCGTGCTAAGCTTCAGGCAGAGGTGAGGGGGGTGGCTGTGGGGCTGGATCCTAACCTGGGGGGACTTGGAGAGGGGCGGACTTCAACTCCCAGAATTCCTCAGCCAGCATAGCTGGCTGAGGAATTCTGGGAGTTGAAGTCCGCCCCTCTCCAAGTCCCCAAAGTTTCATTGCATCGTACGATAGGTCGCCTTCTAAGATAACCCTCCAGTGGAGTGACACTACAACTCCCATCGTCCTCCGCTTGCCCCCCCCCCCCGATAAGCTAGTCATGATTTCTAGCAATTGAGATCTCGTCCGGGTGAGATTCCTACAAACCTAGAAACATGGGAAATTGATGGTAGACAAAGGCCCAAAGTGGCCCATTGAGTCTGCCCTTGGAGTTTATTTGTTATTTGTTTTCTTGTTAATCTGTTTGTTTGTTTATTATTTTGGAAGGGAGGGAGAGAGGGAGGGAGGGAGGAAGGAAGGAAGGAGAAGGAGGGAGGGAGGAAGGGAGGGAAGAAGGAAGGAAGAAAAAGAAAGAAAGAAAGAAAGAAAGAAAGAAAGAAAGAAAGAAAGAGAGAGAGAGAGAGAAAGGAGAGGGAGGGAGGGAGGAACAAAGAAAGGAAGAAAGGAAGGAGAAGAAGAGAGGGAGGGAGGGAGGAAGGAAGGAGAAGGAGGGAGGGAGGAAGAAGGAAGGAAGGAAGAAAAAGAAAGAAAGAAAGAAAAAGAAAGAAGAGGGAGGGAGGGAGGAACAAAGAAAGGAAGGAGAAGAAGAGAGGGAGGGAGGAAGGGAGGAAGGAAGGAGAGGGAGGAAGGAAGGAAGGAGAGGGAGGGATAGAGAGAGGAAGGAAGGGAGGGAGGTAGGGAGAGAGGAAGAAAGGGAGGGAGGGAGGGAGGAAGGAAGGAGAGGGAGAGAGGAGAGGAAGGGAAGGAAGGAAGGAAGGAAGGAAGGAAGGAAGGAAGGAGAGGGGCAGGAAAAGATGGGGAAGGAGAGGAAGGAGATGTGAAGGAGAAGGAGCGGCACAATCTGGGGATGGAGTCAAAAGAGGAATCAGCGTAGAATCCCTACATAGTCACAAGTAAATTAAGTCCCACCTCTTTTGAGTTCCATTGACCCTTATCTAACACACCAAGCAGGCACCAACCCTTGGTTGAGAAGATTCCCGCGCAGAGGCTTTTAGCAATAAATCCCTTTAATTGAACTTTCCCGTGTGGACCTGGCCTTTAGAGCCCAACAGGAGCGCCAGAGGCCGCCCAAATGTCCTGCTTTCCACGATCTCTTTCCTTGCTGCCAACCGGCATCTTTCCTCTGCCTGAAATCCCGCAGCCCATCAACTGGGAGGCCTGCTACGCCAGCCTGCAGGTGGATCGCTCCGTCAAGGAGGTGGAGTGGGCCAGGCCGGGATCCGCCTCCGGGTTGAAGGTCCTCGAAGGGTTTATAAAAGACAGGCTGAAGTTCTTCGCCTCCGACCGGAACAATCCCAACCGGCCGGCCCTGAGCAACCTTTCGCCCTGGTTCCACTTTGGTAAGTGGGCAGGTGTAGTTAGAACAATTCACCAGTGGAACTACTTGCCACCGGAAGTTGTGCCTTAGCTCCGTCACTGGAGGTTTTGGAGAAGTGACGCTTGTCTGAAGTGGTACAGGCAGTCCTCGGCTTACGACGGTTCGTTTAGGGACCCTTCCAAGTTACAACAGCCCTGAAAATTGTGGCTAATCACCGTTTTTCACAGCATCCTCAGGATCAGACGCTTGGCCACGGACTCCTATTTATGATGGTTGCAGCGTCCTGGGGATCCTGTGATCCCCTTTTGCGACCTCCTGACAAACCAAGTCAAGGGGGAAACCTGATTCGTTTCACAACCGGGTTACTAACTTGTCAATTGCAGTGATTCGCTTAACAACGTGGGCAAGAAAGGTCATAAAAGGGGGCAAAACTCACTTAACAAATGTCTCACAGAAATTTCGGCCGCAATTGTGGTCGTAAGTGGAGGACTGCCTGTATACGGAGAGAGGAATTGGAGCCTTTGGGAAGCCCGGCGGGTGCATCGGTTGGGAGGCTAGGCGGAGGGGAGAGAATTTGAACCCAGAACTGGAAGGCTTCCCCAATCTGATGTTCTATAAATGTACTTTAGATGGCGATTCCGAGAATTCACCAGCCAGCGAAAATGGGTTGGGCAGCGTGGTTGAGCACACTGTAGGAATGGGGTAGTCCTTGATTTACGACCACTTAGTTAGTGACTGAGATTGCAATGACAATTATTGACAACGATCATGACTTACGACTGGTCCTTGCGCTTACGAATTTAAGAATAAATAAAAGCCCGGAGGCTGGTAACCCTAGTCCAGGGTCTTCAAACTTGGCTCTTTTATGACTCATGGACTTCAACTCCCAGAATTCCTGAGCCAGCCACGCTGAGGGGAAAGGGAGAGGTTTCCAATCTGAGCCATGCTGGCTCAGGAATTCTGGGAGTTGAAGTCCACGAGTCATGAAGGAGCCATAGTTCCCTCATGCTGGCTCAGGAATTCTGGGAGTTGAAGTCTACAAGTCATGAAGGGGCCATAGTTTCCCCATGCTGGCTGAGGAATTCTGGGAGTTGACGTCCATGAGCCAAGAAGGGGCCATAGTTCCCCCACACTGGCTGAGGAATTCTGGGATTTGAAGTCCACCAGTCATGAAGGAGCCATAGTTCCCTCATGCTGGCTCAGGAATTCTGGGAGTTGAAGTCCAGAAGTCATGAAAGAGCCATAGTTCCCTCATGCTGGCTCAGGAATTCTGGGAGTTGAAGTCCAGAAGTCATGAAAGAGCCAAGATGGCCTACCCCTGCCCTAGTTGGTAGATGGCTGATCTCTGATATGTCCCTCGTAGGTCAAGTTGCCGTGCAACGAGCCATTTTGGAGGTCCGCAAACATCGCGCCAAGTACAAAGAGTCGGTGGAAGGTTTCATTGAAGAGGCCCTGGTGCGTCGGGAGCTGGCGGACAACTTCTGCTTTTACAACCCAAACTACGACAAGATTGAAGGTAACACAGCCCTCTGTCTTCTGGATCTACGCAACACGGGTAGCCCCAAAGACCTAACCGAAGCAGAAACAGACTGGGGGAAGACCTCTGTTGTGTCCTTAAAGCTGTCGTGCTGTTTGTGGGAGTGCAGCCACTGGGGTGTCAGGTGTGAATAACCCGACCCCCGTGTGTAGAGTTCAAACTGGCTACTTTATTCTTCTTTGCTTGTAATACAGGAATCTTCCCCGACGGGCAGACTTCGTGTGGGAAAGGCTAGAGGAAGTTCAAAAGCATTTGGGGGGGGTGTGTCTGTGTGTGTATGTGTGTGAGAGAGAGAAATAGAGAGAAAGAAAGAGACAGAAAGAAAGAAAGAAAGAAAGAAAGAAAGAAAGAAAGAAAGAAAGAAAGAAAGAAAGAAAGAAAGAAAAAGAGAGAGGAAGAGGAAAGAGAAAGAGAGGGAGAAAGAGAGAAAGGGAGAGGGAGGGAGAGGAAAGAGAGAAAGGGAGAGAGAAAGGGGAAGAAAGAAAGGGAGAGAAAAGAAAGGGAGAGAGAAAGAGAAAGAGGGAGAGAAAGAAAGGGAGGGAGAGGAAAGAGAAAGAGTAAGAGAGAAAGAGGGAGAGGAAAGAGAGAGAGAGATAGAGAGGAAAGAGAAAGAGAGAGAAAGAAAGGGAGAGGGAGAGGAAAGAGAAAGAGAGAGGGAGAGGAAAGAGGGAGAGGGAGAGGAAAGAGAGAAAGAGAGAGAGAAGAAAGAGAGGGAGAGGGAGAGGAAAGAGAGAAAGAGAGAGAGAGAGGAAAGAGAAAGAGAGAGAGAGAGAGAGAGGAGAGGAAGAGAGAAAGAGAGAGGAAAGAGAGAGAGAGAGAGAGAGAGAGAGCTTGTCCTCTTGTGTTTATGTAATGAGTCCAGGCTAATTCCTTGTTTGATCCCTCCTTCCAACTGGGACGGTTGCTCTCCAACATCCTGACAGGTGTATAATCTTTCAAAGGTGCTTATGATTGGGCCAAGACCACACTGAAGCTCCATGCCAAGGACAAGAGGCCCTACCTGTACACCCTGGAGCAGCTAGAAGAGGGGAAGACCCACGACCTCCTGTGGAACGCTGCTCAGGTAACCGGAAGACCAGAGGAAACATGGTTGGGAGCCTTTTACTCGGGCTCTGTGGCGTTCCTTCTCCTGCACACTTGGAAGCCCTACTTTCTGCTGGATCTCTTTATTGTAATACAGGTGGTCTTCGATTTACGAGCACAACTGAGCCCAAAATTTCCGTTGCTAAGCGAGACAGTTGTCAAGCGAGCTTTGCCCCATATGATGCACTCCCTTGCCACGGTTACTAAGTGAATCACTGCAGTTGTTAAGTGAGGAACTCGGCCGTAAAGCAAAACTGGCTTCCCCGTTGACTTTGAATGGTCAGAAGGTCCGCAAAAGGTGATCACGTGACCCGGGCGCACGGCAAGCGTCATCAATACGTGCCCGTTGTGTCCAAATTTTGATCACGTGACCGCAGGGACGCTGCGATTGTTTCTAAGTGTGAAAAAAACGGTCGTCGGTCACTTTTTCGGTGGCGTTTAGTGTCCGTTTGAAAGGTCGCTAAGCAAACGGTTGCAAATTGAGGGACTACCTGAACAAGCTCTGGATCGTTCAGAAGGACTAAGCAGCCAGAGGACTGTTTTGGGGGCATATCTAATTAATTTATGCCCATCTTTGATCTGATACGGGTTGGCAGCTCGTAGCTTAGATGTTTTTAGAAGGCGATAGGAGAACATCTGTAGAGCAAGCTTACAAAGTGAGTTGTAGGGGGGACAACACTGAGACGTTGATGTGATGGCCGGCTTCTCTGGAGATCCCTTTGGGACAATTCAGCCCTAAACAAATCAGATGGACATCAACCTCAAGGAAGATTCTGGAAAAGAAATCAGCCAGGTTGGAATTGCAATCGTGAGGAAAAGAAGCTGATTAGGAGTAGTGTTTTAGAATCAGAATGGAGCTGGAAGGGACCTTGGAGGTCATCTAGTCCCGCCCCCTACTCAAGCAGCAGACCCTATATCATTTCAGACAAGTGACTGTCCAGTCTCTTCTGAAAAACCTCCAGTGATGGAGCACCCACAACTTCTGGTGGCAAGCTGTTCCACTGGTTAATTGTCCTCCCTGTTAGGAAGTTTCTCTTTAGTTCCAGGTTGCTTCTCTCCTGGATTAGTTTCCATCCGTTGCTTCTTGTCCTGCCTTCATGTGCTTTGGAGAATAAGTCAAACCCCCTCCTCTTTGTGGCAGCCCCTCAAATACTGGAACACTGCTATCATTCCCCCCCCCCCAGTCCTTCTAGTAGTTTGTTAAAAATAAGTTGTGGCAAACAAGAGTGGCTGCTTTTTTTGACCAAGTGACTAGATCAATAGACGAAGGGAATGCTGTGGATGGAGCATTGTTGAACTTAAATATTAAGGTGCTCGATAAGTGTACAGCTTCCTTCTTGCTGGGGAATTAAAAAGACCACAGAGAAGAGTAACTGAAGGGCTTGGAGGCTAAATTCTGTGAAGAACGTGAAAGGAACTGGGTATGCTGTCAAAGTTCCGACTGACGAACCCAATCAAGCAAACACCTTTGAGACATTCCGATCTCTTAATGTAAAACTTTATTGAGTACATCATTTTGGCACGTATGAAAGCAAAACCAGCTCAAGCCAAACCCCTATAGTCAAAATATAGAATCCCCCCTCCCATCCTTGAACAGGTCACATTGCCCAGTTTAGGTATAAATATATTGTTATGAGAAAATGTCTCTGAGTCAGGTCAGACACCTGGTGAATCGTCCTTGATTCTCGTGGTCTGTCTTCTTTATCTCTGTAGCCTGCGTTGCATTTTCCCCATTCTCCCAGTCTCTTAAAAACTTCCAGTGTTGGAGCATTCACAACTTCTAGTGGCAAGCTGTTCCACTGGTTTATTGTTCTCTTAGGTTAGTTCTAGGTTGCTCCTCTCCTTGATTAGTTTCCATCCGTTGCTTTTTGTCCTGCCCTCAAGTGCGTTGGAGAATAATTTAAACCCTGATGGGGTTATAGGGCCTATCACTGGGCTTTTCAAACAAAGATGGGTGGCCATTTATCTGGAAGAATCTGAAAGTTCCTGCCCTGGTAGAGAGTTAGCTTAAAAGACCTTGAAGTGGTCCCTCCACCTCAAGGATGCCATGGTTTTACATTGGTTCCCGCGTGACTCTTAGTTTTCTCCAAGGAAATGTGAGGCTCACCGGTTCTTCCCCACCTTCCATCTCAGCTCCAGATGGTTCACGAGGGGAAGATGCACGGCTTCCTGCGGATGTACTGGGCCAAGAAGATCTTGGAGTGGACCAGGTCACCAGAAGAGGCCCTGCAGTTCAGCATCTACCTGAATGACCGCTACGAATTGGACGGCCGAGACCCCAACGGATACGTAGGTGAGTGATGGAGAGGCTGGGAGGTCACCAAAGGAGGTAAAGGACCGTCAGCCTTTGGGTTTCTCTCTGCCCCTGCTAAACAGGACAGTCGTTAAGCGAGGACCCCCTGTACAGCCAAATGACATGCGTAATAGGTGGAGTTTCATAAGTTTTGGGTTTTACTTGGAAGGCCTCTTTTCCTGAGCATCGTGGCGACGGATCGCACAACCTCTGAGCGAGGAATCGGACCGGGAGTTGAGATCTGGGTATCTCTTGGAAATCGACGGTAGTTAGGGCACAGAGGGTGTGTGCATCCATCCGCCAACAGTGTGTGTTACTTAAACTCGGATAGATCTTTCTAGATTAGATTAGATTAGATATTTTAGATTACATTGTGAGTGCATCCATGTCAATAGAATGTATCACTTAAAGCAGCGGTTCTCAACCTGTGGGTCGGGACCCCATTTGGGGTCAAACGACCATTTCATGGGGGTCGCCAAACAAGGCTGTCCGCCATTTTTTCCCCCTTTTCTTTGGCCACGCCCCTGGCACCCGGTGATGTATAAGTGGTTGGGGGTCACCACAACATGGGGAACTGTATTATGGGGTCGCGGCATTAGAAAGGTTGAGAACCACTGACTTAAAGTAAGATACATCTTTCTATATATTATTATATTATATTATATTACATTACATTACATTATATATATTTTAATATTGATCATACTATAATTATATATTATATTATGCTGTTATATATTATACTAATATACTATAGTGATCATACTATATATTAGGTTAGATTAGATATTACATATTTTACTATTGATCATACTATATTAATTATATATTATATTATGCTATATTATATACTATACTATTATATACTATATCGATCATACTGTATTTAGATTAGATTAGATTAGATATATTTTACTATTGATCATACTATATTATATTATGCTGTTATATATACTATTATATACTATGATTATACTATATATATTATATTACATTACGTATTATATATTATGCTATACTATATTAGATATTTTACTATTGATCATACTACATTAATATTATATACTATGCTATATTATATTATATATTATGCTATATTATATATTATACTATTATATACTATATTGATCATACTATATATATATGATATATATGATGATATATCTCGTTCTCTCTCTCTCTCTCTGCTAGGCTGCATGTGGTCAATCTGTGGGATCCACGACCAAGGATGGGCTGAACGGGCCGTCTTTGGCAAAATCCGCTACATGAATTATGCCGGTTGCAAGAGGAAGTTTGATGTTGCCCAGTTTGAGCGCAAATATAGTCCTCAACGCTTCACCCAGTAGCCTTGGTGAAAGGCCACCCTCCACGCTGGCGGACACCTGCTTCTCTCCTTGTAAAGGACAAGAGCAATAAAGACACTCACTGTTGCGGAGGAAAAGTAAGCTTGATCTGCAGGCTAGAAACCACCCAAAGTCTCAATATCTTTTTTATATCGTGGTGACCAAAACTGGATGCAGGATTCCAAGTGTGGCCTTACCAAGGCTTTGTAAAGTGGTATTAACACTTCACCTGATCTTGATTCTCTCCCTCTGTTAATGCAGCCCAGCACTGTGTTGGCCTTTTTTGGCAGCTGCAGCACACGGCTGGCTCACATTTAAGTGAATGTCCATTAGGACTGAGATCCCTCTCACAGTTGCTACTATTGAGCAAGGCACCACCTAGAGTACTATACCTGTGCATTTGGGTTTTCTTGCCTAAATGTCGAGCCTTACTTTTTTCACCGTTGAATTTCATTTTGTTAGATAGTGCCCAGTGTTCGAGTCCTGTCCAGATCCTCCTGTATCTTAAGCCTGTCTTCTGGAGGGTTGGCTATTCCTGCCAGTTTACAAACGGTTGTAAGTCAAGGGCTACATCATTTGGGAGGGACCGGTACAGCGACCAATCCATCAAGCATTTTTCGTGAATTTATTGTGTGAAGCACTCCACCAATATACCAGAGATGCAGCCTGAGTATTATTATTAGTTTTATTACCGATGACATTTCCATGGTTACACTTTACTGGAATAACAGATGGATTCAACCAGGTTCCTCTTAATTTTTACAAAGAGTATTTCACTCAATACAGGTAGGAAACAGGGTTTTTGTGGGGTTTTTTTTGCCAAATGGGCATTAAATCAACAGCACCATTTAGCATCCTAAATCCCCCTTGTGTGCATCTTTTGGTACTTTCTGCTATTTCTAAAGTGAACCCTTCAGAATCCACCCCCTCCTTGCTGGTTTTTGTAAAAACCGAATCAGTGCTTTTTAGAAAAAAATGGCTTTGCTAGCAAAAGGGAAATAAACGTTTTGGAGTCTCCAAAAATCTTCAAATATTTGCTTGAAGCAGCACAGTGGAAGGAACCTGGTTAAAAAAAAAACACGCAGTGTGCATTTGTGTTTTTTTTTCCAAGTGCGTTAAAAAGAAGTGTGCGGGGAGCCAGGTTTTTGAAGGGGGGGGGGAAATAGGAGCAAGGCAAACATAAATATCCTTAATATAAATGTAGTCATCAGGGTGAGATTGGGACTTTCAAGGTTAAAATTATTCGGATTAACGACGCTGAGGTTAAACGCTGAGGTTAAACTGGTGTTCCGCGTAGCTCGGCTGCAAAACTACGAAAAGGGTAAGAGTTCTTCCAGGAAAAAAATGGCTGTGTGCAAATTTAGTTGAAGATTTGATTAGGGGGAAATGAGAGCAGTTAAACCAGAATGGATGTGGAGCAAAGAAGGGATCAAAATCAATTGTTTTTTTTGAGTTTCCCATTTTTTTTTTTCAGAACAGGGGTCTTCAGACTTAGCTCTTTTATCACTTGTGGACTTCAATTCCCAGAATTCCTCAGCCAGCATGCCTGGCTGAGGAATTCTGAGAGTTGAAGTCCAGGAGGTCTTCAAACTTGGCCCTTTTGACTTGTGGACTTCAATTCCCAGAATTCCTCAGCCAGCGTGCCTGGCTGAGGAATTCTGGGAATTGAAGTCCAGGGGTCTTCAAACTTGGCCCTTTTGACTTGTGGAC
Organism: Crotalus tigris; assembly: GCF_016545835.1. NCBI lineage: Eukaryota > Metazoa > Chordata > Lepidosauria > Squamata > Viperidae > Crotalus > Crotalus tigris. The sequence continues at coordinate 608,437 of NW_024098453.1, read as the reverse complement.
TCCAACTCCCAGAATTCCTCAGCCAGGCACGAAGCTGAAAACACCAGCCTGAAGATGACGGATGGGACTTCGTCGAAACGTCGCCAAGACACTTCCAATTTTACGCGGGAGAAAACCTGAACAACCAAAGACCTACATATATATATTCCTCTCGTTGGAGGAATTGTCCCGTTTGCAACTCAACCGACATTATTCCTCTGACGAGACCTTTCAGACAAACAGGGAGAAGAGAAAAACGACCGTGAGCTTGTGGGTCTGTGTGTTCTCACGCACAGATCCTTTTAAGGAGCTGAGAAAGGAGTTGTTGTTGTTTTTTTAAATCCTTTCAGCCCCGCTCAAATCCAGCTTTCCCATTCTGGTTATTCCACTCCCTTTCCCCACTAACTTTCTCCCAAGATTGGAAAAAGGGACAGGCCTAATAGTTTGTATCCCCCCCCCCCCAATCCTTTTTCCTGGCTCCTTTGCCAAATCGGACAAAACAGGAGCGAGGTTTAGCAAAGAAGAATAAAGAGAATTGGAGGCGAGGATGGGGTGATCCGAAAAAAATATATTAAAAATTTAAAAAGACCAAAAAGGAAAAAAAAAAAAACCAACCCCAACACAGCAACCGATAACGGCCAGTCAAACAGGACAGGAGGCTTTTCCCTTTTAGGAGCGCGGCCGGATCCTGTCGGGGGAATTCGGCCTCCGGAAAAAGCCCATCATCGGCTTCTCTCCGTGGATGGAGCAAAGTCCTGGGTTCTAGACGGGGCGCGCCCCAAATCGTCTCCTGTGCCTTTCGGTAGAAAGAAGCATCCTTCTTCGTTGTGTCTCTGAGTTGGCGCCAGACGTCAGTTCTCGTCCAGGAAGGATTTCCCTTCTCCGGGCTGAGTTGCGAAGTGCTGGCTAGGGAGCGTGTGTGTGGGGGGGGAAGAGAGCATCCAGCTTTGTCCGTCGGTCAGTCCGGTGCTCGAAGGGCGCAGGCCGGACGGCGACCTGCAGGTTCTCGGCCGTCACGTGGCTGCTCCTACCGTGTCCTCCTCCGGCTCATAATCCGAGAGATCGGCTTCCAGACTCTGCTTGGCTAAGAGTTCCCGCCGCGCTTGAAGGCGGGCACATCTGGGGCAAGGTCCCGACTGGAAGCAGCCCTTATGGTAGCAAGCTCTGCACTCTGTGGGGAGGGAGGGGGGGTGGAGAAAAAAAGAAGGAATCAAAGAGGAGCGAAGGAGTCGTGGAGAGCATCAGAGCTTCCAACAGTCCGCCTTTTTTTTTTTGCTCCATTGTGGTTGTTAAGTCAGGGACTACGTGTAAGAGATTTTTTTTTTTTTTTGCTGTTGGGCTAACACAGGGGTAGGCAATTTTGGCTCTTTTATGACTCGTGGACTTCAACTCCCAGAATTCCTGAGCCAGCATGGGGGAACTATGGCCCCTTCATGACTCGTGGACTTCAACTCCCAGAATTCCTAAGCCAGCATGGGGGAACTATGGCCCCTTCATGGCTTGTGGACTTCAACTCCCAGAATTCCTGAGCCAGCATGGGGGAACTATGGCCCCTTCATGACTTATGGACTTCAACTCCCAGAATTCCTGAGCCAGCATGGGGGAACTATGGCCCCTTCATGACTCGTAGACTTCAACTCCCAGAATTCCTAAGCCAGCGTGGGGGGAACTATGGCCCCTTTATGACTCGTAGACTTCAACTCCCAGAATTCCTGAGCCAGCATGGGGGAACTATGGCCCCTTCGTGACTCATGGACTTCAACTCCCAGAATTCCTCAGCCAGCCTGGCTCAGCTTGGAAGCCTCTCTTTCCCCTCAGCATGGCTGGCTCAGGAATTCTGGGAGTTGAAGTCCACCAGTCATAAAAGAGCCAAGGTTGCCTACCCCTGGGCTAACAGAATAATAGAGCTGGAAGGGACCTCGAAGGTCTTCTAGTCCAACCCCCTTCTCAAGCTGAGACCCTCCCAGACTTCCGGCATTCGTGAACGGATTGTCAGAAATTATAGCCTGCATGTAAGGAAGCTTCGGCTGGTAACGATCTGTGTATAAATTGTCCGGACAGTTGTGTTGAAGACCACCAACCAATGGCTGTGTACCCTCCTTGTTCGACACTGTGTGAAATAGTTTTGGAATATGGGGATGTTTGGTCTTTCTTAGGCCCCAAATAAATTCTTGACTTAAACATAAAAGGTGTTAGGGCCGGGGTCTTCCAACTTGGCCCTTTGATGACATGTGGACTTCAACTCCCATAATTCCTCACGCGTACCTGGCTCTGGAATTCTGGGAGTTGAAGTCCACGAGTCATGAAGGAGCCATAGTGCTCTCATGCTGGCTCTGGAATTCTGGGAGTTGAAGTCCACAAGTCATGAAGGGGCCACAGTTCCCCCACGCTAGCTCAGGAATTCTGGGAGTTGAAGCCCACAAATCATAAAAGAGCCAAGTTGGAAGACCCCTATCTTAAATCTAACAAACAAAATGGAGGCTGGCTGAGGAATTCTGGGAGTTGAAGTCCACCTGTCATAAAAGGGCCAAGTTTGAAGACCCCTGTCTTAAATCTAACAAACAAAATGGAGGCTGGCTGAGGAATTCTGGGAGTGGAAGTCCACAAGTCATCAAAAGGCCAAGTTGGAAGACCCCCTGTGTTAGGGGATTAGCCTTCCTGTTTGATCGCTTACCTTCACACGTTTTGCATTTGCTGAGTTCAAAGGGAAACAGGATGTCCTCCTCATTCTGGCAGAATTCACAGATGAAGCCCTTCGCTTGACACAGCTGGGGGGAGAAGAGAAAAAAAAATATGGACTAACGCAAGGCAACAATCCCACTGTTTGGGTTTCACTCCGCTCTTCGAGAGGGAGATTCCAGGACTTCCTGGAAGGAAGGAAGGAAGGGAGGGAGGGAGGGAGGGAGGGAGGGAGGGAGGGAGGGAGGGAGGGAGAGGAAGGAAAAAGAATTGGAGAGGGAGGGAGGGAGGGAGGGAAGGAAGGAAGGAAGGAAGGGAGGAAGAATTGGAGAGGGAGGGAGGGAAGAAAGGAGGGAGGAAGGAAGAATTGGAGAGAGGGAGGGAGGGAGGGAGGAAAGGAAGGAAGGAATAGCACTTAGGCTTATACACCGCTTCACAATGCTTTACAGCCCTCTCTAAGCAGGTTACAGAGTCAGCCTATTGCCCCCCTCCCAAACAATCTGGATCTTCATTTTACCGACCTCGGAAGGACGGAAGGCTGAGTCAACCATGAGCTGGTGAGGATCAAACTCTGGCTGTGGGCAGTGAATTAGCCTGCAATGCTGCATTCTAACCATTGTGCCACCACAGAAGGAAGGAAGGGAAGAAAGAAGAAGAAAGAAAGAAAGAAAGAAAGAAAGAAAGAAAGAAAGAAAGAAAGAAAGAAAGAAAGAAAGAAAGAAAGAAAGAAAGAAAGAAAAAGGAAGGAAGGAAGGAAGGAAGGAAGGAAGGAAGAAAAAGGGAGGGAGAGATGGAAAGAGGGAAGAGGAGACAGAAATAGGAAGGGAGAGGAGGCAGAAATGAGGAAGGAGGGAGGGAGAGGAAGAATGAGAGAGGGAGAAAGGAAGAAAGGGGAAGAGGAGAAGAGACAGAAATGAGAGGAAGGAAGGTGGGAAGGAGACGGGAATGAGCAAGGAAAACGTCCAGTTCCCTCCCCCAATAGCTTCTTCTAGGAAAGTTCCTAATCCTGCCTGTAGGGGGGAGTGTAAGGCTGCGTTTTTCAACTACGACAACTTTCCAAGCACGTCAATTTCAGAAAGAAAAGGAAGGAAGGAAGGAAGGAAGGAAGGAAGGAAGGAAGGAAGGGAAAGAAAGAAAGAAAGAAAGAAAGAAAGAAAGAAAGAAAGAAGGAAGGAAGGAAGGAAGGAAGGAAGGAAGGAAGGAAGGAAGGAAGGAAAGAAAGAAAGAAAGAAAGAAGGAAGGAAGGAAGGAAGAGAAAGAAAGAAAGAAAGAAAGAAAGAAGGAAGGAAGGAAGGAAAGAAAGAAAGAAAGAAAGAAAGAGAAGGAAGGAAGGAAGGAAGGAAGGAAGGAAGGAAGGAAGGAAGGAAGGAAGGAAGGAAGGGGGTCCCCACACTCACCATGCATTTCTCAACGTGTAGTTCTCCCACCCGGAGGAGCTCGGTCAGGCGGGGAACCAGATCCCCCTTCTTGATGGCGCTCAGGTCATTTAAGGAATAAAGGTGAAGGTCCTCGGTCAGGTGACCCGGCACCGCATCAAAGGCATCCAGAAGCCTGGAGGGAAAGAGCAGCCAGGTGGTCGGCAGTGGCACAACGGGGTCTCACCCTCCTCTCCGGAAAAGTCCTGCCCAACTCCCCATTTTTAATTGTCAAGCGAGTAACCAGGTTTGCTTCCCACCGTTTCCTTTTCAAATGTTGTGGCTCAGGCTGTGTGGGGCCCTTGGTGCTCTCTGAGCTTCGTTTTTTTTTTTCTTGCAGACGTTTCATGATCTAACTAGGTAACGTCGTCAGTGCTAGAAGGGAGGGGGGTTTTCTGGGAGGAGGAGGAAGAGGAAGAGGAGGAGGAGGAGACTGTGGGATCCCCGGCGCTCTGAGCTTGGCTGTTTTCTTGCAGATGTTTCATTGCCTAACGAGGTGACGCCATCAGCGCTGGGTGTCGGGTTTCTCTTTGTTTGTATACGATATAACCCCCCCTCCCTCCTACCACTGATGATGTTACCTAGTTGGGCAGTGAAATGTCTGAAAGAAAACAGCCCAGCTCAGAGAGCACCAAGGACCCCACAATCCTTTTTCTTTCTTTCTTTCTTTTTCTTTCTTTCTTTCTTTCTTTCTTTCTTTCTTTCTTTCTTTCTTTCTTTCTTTTTCTTTCTTTCTTTCCTTTCCTTTCCTTTATTTTTCTCTCCTCCACCTCCTCCTCCCTTCTAGCACTGATGATGTTGCCTAGATGGGTCCAACCATCTTAGAGAGCACCAAGAACCTCACAATCCTTTCTTTTTTCTTCTTTCTTTTTCTTTCTTTCTTTCTTTCTTTCTTTCTTTCTTTCTTTCTTTCTTTCTTTTTCTTTCTTTCTTTCCTTTCCTTTATTTTTCTCTCCTCCACCTCCTCCTCCCTTCTAGCACTGATGATGTTGCCTAGATGGGTCCAACCATCTTAGAGAGCACCAAGAACCTCACAATCCTTTCTTTTTTCTTCTTCTTTCTTTCTTTCTTTCTTTCTTTCTTTCTTTCTTTCTTTCTTTCTTTCTTTCTTTCTTTCTTTCTTTCCTCTTTCTTTTTCTCTCCTCCTCTTCCTCAAATCTCCCTCCCTTCAAGCACTGATTATGTTGCCTAGTTGGGTCATGAAATGTCTGCAAGGAAACCACCCAGCTCAGAGAGCACCAAGGACCCGACAATTCATTCTTTTTCTTTCTTTCTTTCTTTCTTTCTTTCTTTCTTTCTTTCTTTCTTTCTTTCTTTCTTTCTTTCTTTCTCTCTCTCTCTCTCTCTCTCTTTCTTTTTCTTTCCTCCTCCTCCTCCTCCTCCTCAAACTCCCCTCCCTTCAAGCACTGATGATGTTGCCTAGTTGGGTCATGAAACGTCTGCAAGAAAACTACCCAGCTCAGAGAGCACCAAGGACCCTACAATTCACTTTCTTTTTCTTCTTCTTTCTTTCTGTTTCTTTCTTTCTTTCTTTTTCTTTCTCTTCTCCTCTTCCTTTTCCTCTCCACAAGCCCCCCTCCCTTCTAGCACAGATGATGTTACCTAGTTGGGCAGTGAAACGTCCGCAAGGAAACCACCCAGCTCAGAGAGCACCAAGGACCCCACAGTTCAGCCCTGAGCTACAAAGAGTCTCTTCTCCTGGAAATAAAACTATAGATACAGGTAGTTCTCGACTTACCATTTGTTTACTGACCGGGCAAAATTACAACAGCGCTGAAAAGAAAAAATGACTTGGGACTGTTTTTCACACTTGTGACCGTTTTAGCATCTCCAGGCTCACGTGACCAGAATCGGAACGCTGGGCAAGTAGTTCACACTTAACGACCGTTGCAGGGCCCCGAAGTCAGGGGATCACCTTGTGCAACCTTGTGACAAGTACAGTCCGCGGGGAAGGCAGATTCCCTTGACAACTGTCTTACTAACAGGTGTAGCGATTCACTTAACAACTGTGGCCAGAAAGGTCGTAAAACGGGGCACGACTCGCTTAGCAGCGGTCTTGCTTAGCAATAGAAACGTTGGGCTAAATTGTGATCGTACGTCGAGGACTCTTTGTATTATTTTGATAGTAGCCTCCGGAGAGACGTAACTGGATTGTAAGTCTGGATAAGGATATTAACCATTTTCCTTTTTCTAATGTTCCTGAGCCTGGATTTTCCCTTTTCTCACAGCTGACACACACTCGGTCAGCCTCCTCACTGTGGCATCTGCCCTGGCACCAACTCCCCGCTGCTCACAGCCTACTCCCACTCTACGTTAACGAAGGGGCTCTCCGAAAAAGTTTCCTGGTGTCCTTACCCTTTAGCTAAGCGACAGGTTTTGAACATGTTCTTCATGTGGTACAGCTGAATTCTCAGAAGCTGGAAGAGACCAAGAAGACAGGAGTTCAGGGTAACAGAGTGACAAGAGTTGGAAGGGACCCTGGAGGTCATCTAGACCAACCCCCTGCTTGAGCAGGAGACCCCTAGACCAGAGGTAGGCAACCTTGGCTCTTTTATGACCCGTGGACTTCAACTCCCAGAATTCCTGAGCCAGCCGTGCTGAGGGGAAAGGGAGGTTTCCAAGCTGAGCCATGCTGGCTCAGGGATTCTGGGAGTTGAAGTCCATGAGTCATGAGGGGGCCATAGTTCCCCCATGCTGGCTGAGGAATTCTGGGAGTTGAAGCCCGCCAGTCATGAAGGGGCCATAGTTCCCCCACACTGGCTGAGGAATTCTGGGAGTTGAAGTCCATGAGTCATGAAGGGGCCATAGTTCCCCCATGCTGGCTGAGGAATTCTGGGAGTTGAAGTCTGCAAGTCATGAAGGAGCCATTGTTCCCCCACACTGGCTGAGGAATTCTGGGAGTTGAAGTCCACGAGTCATGAAGGGACCATAGTTCCCCCTGCTGGCTCAGGAATTCTGGGAGTTGAAGTCCACGAGTCATGAAGGGACCATAGTTCCCCCTGCTGGCTCAGGAATTCTGGGAGTTGAAGTCCATGAGTCATGAAGGGGCCATAGTTCCCCCATGCTGGCTCAGGAATTCTGGACTGGAAGACTGGACTGGAAGACCTCCAAGGTCCCTTCCCATGCTGTGGTTCTCACCCAAAGCGCGTCGGCAAGCGCCAGATGCCTTACCCTGACTTGGTTGAGCGGCTTGACCTTACGGTACAGGGCGGCGTTGACGTCCTGCATGTTGAAGAGGGGATCGTTCCAGATCTTGTGCAGCAGGTCCTTGGAGAAGTTGCTGACGTAGTATTTGCCAAAGTCCCACTTGCGGAGAATGCGGCTGGGGATGACCATCTGGGCGTTCTCGTGGCAGCACTGGCAGAAGTATTTGCCCAGGTACTCGCAGTAGCGCATCCGCTTGATGTAATCTGAGACGGCCCGTCGGACGAAGAAAAGAGAGGGAAGGGAAAGAGGTTTAAGAGAGGACTGCTCCACAGGGGGAGCGTTTCGATTCCCGATTGTCCGTGAGCGCTGGGGCCGACGACCAGAGCTCGGAACGTTCTAGAATCGAGGCCGAGTTTGACGGACTGGGTCTGCCCGCCTAGGTGTAACTTCGTTTCTACAAGTAGTCCTCTACTTACGACAGTTCATAGCTCACTCAGGAATTCTGGGAGTTGAAGTCCACGAGCCATAAAAGAGCCAAGGTTGCCTACCCCTGGTATAGGGCTTCCTCCCTGAGTAGGGGGTTGGACTAGAAGACCTCCAGGGTCCCTTCCAACTTTATTATTACATAGGTTCTCATGGGTACTAGTTATGGCAGTTAGTAATAAGTAATAAACTACTGCCATAATAATAGAGCAGCAATGACTGCCATAACTAGTAGTCACGCTTTTTAGTGTTTTGCATGGGCTCTTAAACCTGGCCCAGCAGGCGAACACGAAGTTACAGCTAATGATGATATTATTATGATTGTGGGGTATAGGGTTTCCTGCCTGAGCAGGGGGTTGGATTAGATGACCTCCAAGGTCCTTTCCAACTTTATTATTATTGTTATTGTTATTATTGTTATTAAAGCCACAATGGAGCCTCCAAGTCCAGAGGCAGTCTATCTTTGAGGATAGAGGATTAGCAGAGGGGGGAATCTCGTCTGATTGAGGCTGCGAGGGAAGGGACCCCCCCGGTCCTCCCCCAATCCAGGCCTGAGTACAGACCCGCATCCCGGCCTCCCAAGGTTGCCTACCCCTGATCTAGGCCAACGTTGGTCCTGCCGAACTCTTGCAAGCCAAAAACTCACCAAAATCTGTCCTGATCCCGCAGCCGGCGCAGCGGTAGTTCTGCTTGGCCACTGCTGCCTTCCTCCTACAGAACAGAAATTCGGGACATTAAAGGAAAAAAAAAAAAACCCTCGTGTCCAATTCACTTCTCGGCCTTGAAGAGGTGAAAGTCTCCATCAATGGATGTTGTTAGCCGGGGATGGGCGAAAGTTTGAGGGCATCGTCCTCAGAGAAAACCAATTTCCCAGGTGTCCCTTTGGCCATCTTAGATCAAAGTTCCTGGAACTTTCCGGATTGGGGGCTTGGAGAAGGGGGGAGGGGAGAAAGAGGGGATGGTTTTGTGGGGGGGGGGGAACCACAATTGTCACACTTGCTGCTTCTTTGAGCAGCACCTATTTAGGATAGCAAGGAGTCTCTTGGGGATCACACGCGTACAGCAGTAGCCAAAATTGTGGAAAAGTGTCCAGTAGAAACGCCACCTTTGGTTAAGTTTCCACCCATTTTTCTTCTCATTTCTTTATAGCTGTAGCCTTCTTCACTTAATACAGTGGTTCTCAACCTGTGGGTCGGGACCCCATTTGGGGTCGAACGACCATTTCACGGGGGTCGCCAAACAATGCAGTCCGCCATTTTTTTCCCCTTTTCCTTAGCTGTGCTCCTCCCTTTTATTCTATTGGCTTTTGAAAGCCAATAGAATAGACTCTCTTGAATAGAGTCTAATTCTATTTGCTTTCAAAAGCCAATAGGAATTGTCCAGGCTGTCTCTGCCCTGCTGAGCCCGCCAAAAGTCCCATTCTGCAAACGGTGCTGCACCAGTTGAGTAGTTCTCGACTTACGACCGGTTGAGTAGTCCTCGACTTACGACCGGTTGGGAGTCGCTGCATTAAAAAGGTTGAGAACCACTGACTTAATAAATACTATTTTACATCGCTTTCTGGGCGAGCGGTCAACTCTTTGCACCGCCGCTTTAATTTTATGACGTTTTACAAGCTCACTCAACGAAAGAACACAAAAAACCCCCAACCAACTTGATCGCGCATCACATAACACACTGACCAATGTTCTCCTCTCCGCTTCAAGACATGGGATCAATCACTGGATCCTACTGTGATCTGATTGGCTCATGACCAAAACAAGACGACACCCGATTGGCTCTCTAAACACTCGTGCTCATTGGCTACAATCCGATGAAGGAAAGCTGTCTGAGATCAACCTAAGCAAATTGGGTTACCTTTTTCTGGTTCTTTGGCTATACCTTTTTGTAGAATACAGTACAGATAATTGAACAGACTATGTTGCATTACGTTCCTGATTAAATTATCTTTCCATGGATATGTAATTTTATGCTACTGCTCCAAAAAAAAAAAAAGTGGTGTTACTTGCCATCAAACCTCAAAAATACACTTCCCCCAAAAGGTTTCCGCAATTTTGGCCACTGCTGTATGTACACACACACACACACACACACACACACACACACATCGCAGACTGTAAACGGCCCTCCTTACGTCGGTGCCGGGTGGATGTTGAAGATGATCTGCGGGCGTGGGGGGGCCCACTCCAGGTTCCCCCGTACCCGGATGCGGAGCTTGTAAATATCAGCGTGTTCGCCGTCGTCCGGGGAGATGGGCACGGAATCGGGAATTGGCAATAGCTGTAAAAAGGAAGTAAATCCAATGCACACCATGAACAATGCCGCTGTTCTCTTTGGTTGTGGCCTGCTTTTAATGAGGTGGGGGGTGACAGGATAGCTGTGTTCCAATATTTGAGGGGCTGCCCCAAAGAAGAGGGAGTCAAGCTCTTCTCCAAAGCGCCTGAAGGCAGGACAAGAAGCAACGGATGGAAACTCATCAAGGAGAGAAACAACCTGGAACTAAGGAGGAATTTCCTGACAGTGAGCACAATTAATCAGTGGAACAGCTTGCCACCAGATGTTGTAGGGGCTCCATCACTGGAGGTTTTAAAAAAAAGATTGAACAGCTATTTCTCTGGAATGGGATATAGGGTCTCCTGCTGGAGCAGGGGGTTGGACTAGAAGACCTCCAAGACCTCCTTCCAGCTCTATTCTGATTGATCAATGTATTCCGTGTATGGCATCTACAGACTGACATACTGCACGAATAGAAGGAGCAGGGGGTTGGACTAGAAGACCTCCAAGGTCCCTTCCAACACTGTTCTTCTGTTATTTTCCAACTTTCTACCCTTCAGGTACGTTACCTTTTGAGGCCAACATTTTGTTTAATTTATTTGGGGTTTTTTTTTTTTTACAAAAATTATTAGTGGACTCTAGCCCGTGTGCTCTAACTGGAAATCCAGCCCAATCTGTGGCAAGGTTAAAGAATACTGCTTTGCAGAAGAATGGTTTCGATTCATCCCTTCCCTGACTTAAAAAGCATCTTTCTCCTTTTGCCAGAATCTCCTGATGAAATATAAGTTTAATTTGTTTGACATCTAACTTAAGAATCCTCCTATGTCTGGTAAAATTCATCAGCCTGGAGATTAATCTGTTCTTACAATAGACCCATGTTCCTCAAACTTCATCACTTGGAAGATGGGTGAGCTTCAACTCCCAGAATTCCCCAGCCTGCTTTCGGGAATGCTGGGAGTTGACGTCCTCACACCTTCAAGGGACCAAGGTCCGGAAACATTGCAATGGATAATAATAACAACAACAACAACAATAGTTGGAAGGGTCCTTGGAGGTCATGTAGTCCAACCCCCTGCTCAGGCAGGAAACTCTATACCATTTCAGACAAATGGCTGTCCAGTCTCTTCTTAAAAACTTCCAGTGTTGGAGAAGGAAGGAAGGAGGAAGGATGGAGGAAGGAAAAAAGGAAGGAAGGATGGAGGAAGGAAGGAAGGAAGAAAGGAAGGAAGGAAGGAAGGAAGGAAGGAAGGAAGGAAGGAAGGAAGGAAGGAAGGAAGAAGAAAGGAAGGATGAAAGAAGGAAGGAAGAAAGGAAGGATGGAAAAAGGAAGGAGGGAAGGAAGGAGGAAGGAAAAAATGAAGGAAGAAGGAAGGAAGGAAGGAAAAGAACAGAATAACAGACTCGGAAGGGACCTTGGAGGTCATCTAGTCCAACCCCCTGCTCAGGCAGGAAACCCTATACCATTTCAGACAAACGGCTGTCCAGTCTCTTCTTAAAAACTTCCAGTGTTGGAGAAGGAAGGAAGGAGGAAGGATGGAGGAAGGAAAAAAGGAAGGAAGAAGGAAGGAAGGATGGAGGAAGGAAGGAAGGAAAAGAACAACAGACTCGGAAGGGACCTTGGAGGTCATCTAGTCCAACCCCCTGCTCAGGCAGGAAACCCTATACCATTTCAGACAAAAGGCTTCTTAAAAATTTCCAGTTTTTATATAGTGCTCACTTAAAAAAAAAGAAAAAGTTTTGGACTGTCTCCATAAGGCTGGGTTAAAATTCTTTCTAAAAATGTATTTACCTTTGGAGGAGATTTTTTTAGACAGGAATAAGCGGCAAAATTAAAAGGAATTTGCCTTTTGGAAATTACAGAAAGCCATATTAATACAGATAGACCTCGACGTGCAAAGTTTGTTTAGAACTGTTTGAAGTTACACAGTGGCCCTGAAAAAGGTGACTTATGACTAGCTCTCACACTTATGACCGTTGCAGCCTCCCCGTGGTCACCAATATTCAGCCCCTTGGCAACTGGCTCATATTTAGGAGGGTTGCGATGTCCTGGGATCACATCATCTCCTTTTGCGACCTTTCTCACAAGTCAGGTCAATGGGGACACCGGATTCATTTAACTTCCTGACAGTGAGAACAATTAACCAGTGGAACTGCTTGCCACCAGAAGCGGTGAATGCTCCAACACTGGAAGTTTTTAAGAAGAGACTGGACAGCCATTTGTCTGGAATGGTCTAGGGCAGAGGTAGGCAACCTTGGCTCTTTTATGACTCGTGGACTTCAACTCCCAGAATTCCTGAGCCATCATAGCTGGCTCAGGAATTCTGGGAGTTGAAGTCCACGAGTCCTAAAAGAGCCAAGGTTGCCTACCCCTGGTATAGGGTTTCCTGCCTGAGCAGGGGGTTGGACTAGATGACTTCCAAGGTCCCTTCCAACTTTACTACTACTACTACTACTACTACTACTACTACTACTACTACTACTACTAACAACTGCAGTGATTCACTCAGAGGAAAGCAGCATTGTAGAGGGGAAAGCTGAAAACACAAGAACTATCAGTTGCAGCTATGACCTATTTGCAAAGCTGATGCAGGAGTGCATCGGAAAGAGCTTGAGTTAAAATAGCACGGGAAGGCAGAGGGGGATCCTGGCCAGGTGCTAAGACCACCTAAGAGACCCCACACTAGCATTGTTAGTGGTTTTCAACAGTGTGAAATCACACTTTCGTCACACAAAGCAATGATCTTTGGTTCGGCTTTTGCACTTTCAAGGTATGTAAACAGGGCTGTTCTTTCTGTAAAATCCTCTAATCCAGGGGTCGTCTTCAAACTTGGCCCTTTGATGACTTGTGGACTTCAACTCCCAGAATTCCTCAGCCAGGCACACTGGCTGAGGAATTCTGGGAGTTGAAGTCCACAAGTCGTGAGGTGGCCAAGGTTGAAGACCCCTCCTTCAACTTATTTCTGCTTAGCCATTCTACTTCCACCAAGTTGCCTTACATCAGGGGTCTTCAAACTTGGCCCTTTTATGACTTGTGGACTTCAAGTCCCAGAATTCCTGAGCCCGCCATGCTGAGGGGAAAGGGAGAGGTTTCCAAGCTGAGCCAGGCTGGCTCAGGAATTCTGGGAGTTGAAGTCCATGAGTCATGAGGGGACCATAGTTCCCCCATGCTGGCTCAGGAATTCTGGGAGTTGAAGTCCACAAGTCATGAGGGGGGCCATAGTTCCCCCATGCTGGCTCAGGAATTCTGGGAGTTGAAGTCCACAAGTCATAAAAGGGCCAAGTTTGAAGACCCCTGCTCTAATCTAATACCTTCTTATGACTGCAGCATTGCTAGAAGCCTCACAGCTGGACAAACTTCAATGTTAAATGGAGGCAGTCCTCCACTTACAACAGTTCATTCAGTGACCGCTGGCAGTTACGACGGCATTGAAAAAGTGACTTGTGATCGTTTTTCACAGTTATGAGCGTTGCAGCCTCTCCGTAATCGTGCGATTTACATTTACATGGCTTGTATTTATGACGGTCGCAGTGTCCCGGGGTCAGTTGATTCCCCTTTTGCAATCTTCTGACAAGCCAAGTCCATGGGGAAGCCAGATCCACTTAGCAACTGTGTTAACAACGGCAGTGATTCACTTGACCACAGAGGCCAAAAAATGGTCGTAATATGGGGGAAAATTCACTTACTTAGTAACAGGAATGTTGGGATTCAATTGTGGTCGTAAGTCAGGGATTATCTGTACTGTGTGATTGTTTGCCTTGTAGAAGGAGAAGTCCCATCCGGGGCGCCAAATTGTTGAAGGAAAAGTCTTCGTCAGGGTTCAGTCCAAGCTGGGAATAAACTGCAACCTTCTTTCTAAAGCAGTCGCCATGTTGTTTATTCCCGGCTGGGACTGAACCCTGATGAAGACTTTTCCTTCAACAATTTGGCACCCCAGATGGGACTTTTCCTTCTATAAGGCAAACAATCACACAGTACAGGTACTCCTTGAGTTAGTATTTCCTTGATTGGGGTTGTTGTTTGCTCCTTGCTGGTCTGGTGTTAATCCTGGTGCTTTAATCTCTGCTTATTTGCCATGTAGATTGTTGGCAAAGTGACATTTTTGATCTTTGGGTCTCTTTGAACGGTGTGTAAACGTTGTTTATCTTTAGGTGCCTATTGATGGCCGATTTCTCCAAGTGCCAGACTTCCAGGAATTCTCTGGCGTTTTTTTGGAGTTGGCTTGTCCATTGTCTAGTCTGTATCCCTTACAGGTAGTCCTCGACATACAACAGTTCACTTAGTGACCGTTCAAAGTTGCAACGTCACTGAAAAAAGCGAGTTACGACCATTTTTCACACTTAACGACCGTTGCAGCATTCCCCATGGTCACATGATCGAAATTCAACTGTCTCATCCTTATGATGGTTGCAATGTCCCCCAGAGTCACGCGATCCCCTTTTGTGGACCTTCTGACAAGCAAAGTCCATGGGGAAGACAAATTCACTTCACGACCCAACAACTGCAGTGATTCACTTAACAAAACAACTGCAGCAAGGAAGGTTGTAAAATGGGGCAAGGCTCAGCAACACATTTCTCACTTCGCAACATAAATTTTGGGGTCAATTGTGGTCATACGTTGAGGACTATCTGTAGATAAGTCTTAGACTCGACTTCGCTTCTGTGGCTGATCCGTCACACTGCAAAATATGTTCAAATTATATCAGAAGTCCTGGCCTAAGGATGCAATCTTTAGCACCCGTATTTATGAAACTCAGACCGAGATGATTGAGCTGCTGGGGTCCCCTGCAAACAGCCCTGGTTACATGCCCAATACAGGTAGTCCTCAACTTACGACCGTCCATTTAGTGACCGTTCAAAGTTACAACGGCCCTGAAAAAAGTGACTCACGACCATTTTTCACAGTTACGACCTTTGCAGCATCCCCATGATCACACGGTCAAAATCCAGACGCTTGGCAACCAGTTTGTATTTAAGACGGTCGTAGTGTCCCCCCGGGTCACGGGATCCCCTTTTGCGACCTTCTGACAAGCAAAGTCAACGGGGGGAAGCTGGATTCACTTAACAACCATATTAGTAACTTACCAACTGTAGCGATTCATGGAGGCACGGAAGGTCGCACAATGGGGCAAAAACTCACTTAACAAACGTCTCGCTTAGCCACAGAAATCTGGGGCTTCATTATGGTCGTAAGTCGAGGACTGTCTGTTTTGTCCTCTTCTGCCACGGACCTGGGCGCTACAACCCACATCAAACCACAGCAGCCTTCCCAACGCATCTCTTGTGCGCATTTCAGAAAAGCCGTTAAGCGCACACACGGCACAATGCTCCTCTTTGGACATACCAGCAGTAGCTTCCGGGAAAGCCGTCGTTTCTTATACCACTTGGGGCGCTTAAAAAGCTTTTTAAGAAACATTAAGGGACCCTGAAAACCAATACAATGTTTATTTTATTGTTCTAGTATTGTACTTCTGTTCTGTTTACGCTCCTTTTGTTTTCTTCCTTTTTATTATGGTAAGTCACCTATGGCAGGAGTAGGCAACCTTGGCTCTTTTATGACTGGTGGACTTCAACTCCCAGAATTCCTGAGCCAGCCGTGCTGAGGGGAAAGGGAGAGGTTTCCAAGCTTGAGCCATGTTGGCTCAGGAATTCTGGGAGTTGAAGTCCAGAAGTCATCAAGGGGGCCACAGTTCCCCCATGCTGGCTCAGGAATTCTGGGAGTTGAAGTCCGCAAGTCATGAAGGGGCCACAGTTCCCCCATGCTGGCTGAGGAATTCTGGGAGTTGAAGTCCGTAAGTCATGAAGGGGCCACAGTTCCCTCATGCTGGCTGAGGAATTCTGGGAGTTGAAGTCCGTGAGTCATGAAGGGGCCATAGTACCCCCATGCTGGCTCAGGAATTCTGGGAGTTGAAGTCCGCAAGTCATGAAGGGGCCACAGTTCCCCCATGCTGGCTGAGGAATTCTGGGAGTTGAAGTCCGCAAGTCATGAAGGGGCCATAGTCTCCCCACGCTGGCTGAGGAATTCTGGGAATTGAAGTCCACGAGTCATGAAGGGGCCATAGTTCCCCCATGCTGGCTCAGGAATTCTGGGAGTCATAAAAGAGCCAAGGTTGCCTACCCCTGACCTATAGAGTACCACATTACAAAAAAGATGTTGAGACTTTGGAAAAAGTGCAGAGAAGAGCAACTCAGATGATTAAAGGCCTGGAGGCAAAAACATATGAAGAATGGCTGCAGGATTTGGGAATGGCCAGTCTAGAGAAAAGAAGGACTGGGGGGGGGGGGGACATGATAGCAGTCTTCCAGTATTTGAGGGGCTGCCATAAAAAAGAGGGGAGGGGGGGTCCATCTCTTCTCCAAAGCGCCTGAAGGCAGGACAAGAAGCAACGGATGGAAACTAATCAAGGAGAGAAGCAACCTGGAACTAAGGAGAAACTTCCTGACAGTGAGGACAATTAACCAGTGGAACAAAAGTTGCCTCCAGAAGTTGTGGGTGCTTCATCACTGGAGGTTTTTGAGAAGAGATTGGACAACCATTTGTCTGAAATCATATAGGGTCTACTGCTTGAGCAGGGGCTGGACTAGAAGACCTCCAAGGTCCCTTCTAACTCTATTCTGATTGATTGATTGAGTAACCCCGCAGTGAGATAGGTAGCAAATGAATTGAACAAACAAATAAATAAGCCTTGTAAAGCACAAAAAGCAAAGAGCTGTGGCCTAATTTCCGCATTAGAAAAAGGGGCCTGGGGGATTGCAAAGGTGATGGAGTTAGCGGAGTGGCAATATTTTGACTGTTTTAAGGAAAGAATTTATCCAGAAACGAAACGTTGGTTTTAGGTTTTGATGATTAGAGGATTTTGCAATGACAGCAACGGTTCGAAACATGGTGAAGTGTAAAGTCAAAGGTTTGATGTTGTGATCCTTTTTGTAATCTTTTTTGTAATGACTTCTATTTCTCTTTGTGCTTTCCTTATTCCTTTTCTTATTTTTCTAACTTTTGTTTTCCTCGGTGTTTTTATCCTACAGTGAAACTTCATTTAAACTTAAACTTAAGGAAGTCCGTGGGTTGCTACTGCTTCTTCGGCGGCTGCTCAAACTTACAACGGCTGGGATTTACGGCTGGTCCTTGGTGTTTTGGCTGTTACAGCAACCCGTGGACACACGATTGCGATTTCCGACATTCCCTGCTGGCTTTCCACAAGCAAGTCATTGGGGAAGCCAGCAGAAGCCGGAAGTCAAAAGTCGCAAATGTGCAAGGTCCTCGCTTGATGTCCCACGCAGTCCTTAGGTTATGATGACAACCAGGACTGCGAGAATTGTTGTCTGTAAGCAATGTGGTCAAATGACATCACATTTAACGACCATTAGTGATGGAAATTCCGGTCCCAATTGCCGTCATAACCCGAGGACAACGTATACAGCCTACAACAGTAAAGTAATATTCTGTACAATTCTGAGTGTGTAAACATTTTACTGGCTGGTGAAAATCCTAACATTAGAGCGGCAACAGCTAGTTTTTTTTTTTTTAACTTTGGCTATTTAAAAAAAAAGGCTTTTCCTAACAAATGAGTTAACGAATTGGGGTTGGGAGTCATTCTGAAATATTAAAACGCTTCTTAAAATGTTTCATCTAACGCTAAATTTTAGACTGTACTGGTCAACTGCTTTGGGGGTCTTAAACATGTCCATAAAATTGAATGAGAATTCCTCCTCGTGCTTTTTTTTTTTTAAATGCACCTTTTTTGGGATCTAGTTTTATTTCGTCTTTGTAAAAACGTTTTTGAAGCTTGCGCATTTGACCGTTTGAAGAAAATAATAATAAAAAATTAATGGAATTCTAATCTCATTCAAATTTAATGAAGAAGGAAAAGAAGAATTTTTTTTAAAAAAAAGTCCTACTTGCCCTGTCGTGTCTCAACTCGTTCCAATTTCCCAACTCGTTCAGGAGAGCTGCATTTTAAGATATCCAGTAGGAACCAGACGAGGATCAATGACATAGGAGGATGCTTAGCTCACCCTCTGCCCGGAGAACGAGAAACTCATGTTTGGTAAGAACTTACCTTCTGCGGGGCGTCGTGTTCGGGAACCAGCCACTCCAATTCAGAGGCTGCGGGCAGTTGCATTCCTTCAAACTGCTTCAGCAAGCCCATAGCTACGGCTTCTGCCGAGTTCGAATTGAGGATGGTGTGGTAGCTCCTGGAGGAAGCGGGAGAAATGACAACCACTGTAAAGCAACAGGATTAACGCGGGGGTCTTCCAACTCGGCCCTTCGATGACTTGTGGACTTCAACTCCCAGAATCCCTCAGCCAGCGTTGCACGCTGGCTGAGGGATTCTGGGAGTTGAAGCCCACAAGTCATCAAAGGGCCGAGTTGGAAGACCCCTGGGATACAAGATGCCCGGATCAGGGTCTTTCAATCGCGGCAACTTTTAAGGTGTATGGATTTCGGCTCCCAGAAATCCCCAAGTTATTACGGGCAGAGCTCAACCGAATTCCCCACCCAGTCGATCCTGACAACTTTTAAGATGGGTGGACTTCAACTCCCAGCGTTAAATTGGCGGAGGGATTCTAAGAGCTGAAATTGACACGCTTGGAAAGTTGTCGTAGTTGAAAAAGGTTGCCTTAGACTCCCCCCCTACTGGCAGGATTAGGAACTTTCTTTCCTGGAAGAAGCCATTGGGGGAGGGAACCGGACGTTTTCCTTGCTCATTCCCGTCTCCTTCCCACCTTCCTTCCTTCCCTCCCTCCTTCCTCTCATTTCTGTCTCTTCTCCTCTTCCCCTTTCTTCCTTTCTCCCTCTCTCATTCTTCCTCTCCCTCCCTCCTTCCTCATTTCTGCCTCCTCTCCCTCCCTCCCTGTCTCCTCCGCTCCCCTTCCTCCCTTCCTCTCATTTCTGTCTCCTCTCTTCCCTCCATCTCCCTCTTTTTTCTTTCTTCCTTTCTTTTTCTTTTCTTTTTTCTTTCTTTCTTCCTTTCCTTCCTTCCGGCCTTCCTTCCCTCCCTCTTTCCTTCCCCTCATTTCTGTATCTTCTCCTCTCCCCCTTTCTTCCTTTATCCCTCCTTCTTCCTCTCATTTTGGTCTCCTCTCCCCTTCTTACTCTCTCCTTCCTCATTTCTGCCTCCTCTCCCTCCCTCCATCTCCTCCGTTCCCCTCCCTCCCTTCCTCTCATTTCTGTCTCCTCTCTTCCCTCCTTCCATCTCCCTCTTTTTTCTTTTTTCTTTCTTTCCTTTTCTTCCTCCCTCCCTCCCTCCCATCCTTCCTTCCTATTTCTCTCTTCCCTCCTTCCATCTCCCTTTTTTCTTTTTTCTCTTTCCTTTTCTTCCTCCCTCCCTCCCTCCCATCCTTCCTTCCTATTTCTCTCTTCCCTCCTTCCATCTCCCTCCCTTTTTCTTTTTCTTTCTTTCTTTTTTTCTTCTTTCTTTTTCCTTCCTTCCTCCCTCCCTCCCATCCTCCCTTCCTATTTCTCTCTTCCCTTCTTGCATCTCCCTCTCCCTCCCTCCCTCCCTTTTCTTTCTTTCTTTCTTTCTTTCTTTCTTTCTTTCTTTCTTTCTTTCTTTCTTCCTTCCTTCCTTTCTTTTTCTTTCTTTTTCCTTCCTTCCTTCCTCCCTCCCTTTTATTTCTGTCTCCTCTCTTCCCTCCTTCTCCTCCTCCTTCCTGTCCAATTGACTGACAGCACATTTCCCACCATGTATCCCGTGCTAGAAGTGTCCTCCCTGCCCTAGCCACATGAAACACCCCCTCCTGTGTACTGGACTGGACTGACTCCCATTTGGTCTTAATTACTGCTGCTTCTCCTGCATGGTCCATGCTGGGCTGAATCCCTTCTGCACCCCCCATGGAGGATAGAAGCAAATGCTTTCCTCAACCCCGGGGCTTCTGGGTTACTTCCTGCTGAGGCCATCTTGCTGCAAGATGGATGAGCAACGGGAGGCTCTCCGGCAAGTCCTGCCTCATCGCTGTAAGTCGGTTTTTAATTGAGGCGTCCTGAAGATGACTTCCAGCATCTACCTCCAGCTGTACAGGTCTACCTGTAGCTGAACCCAGGTTGGGCCAGGCTGAGGGAGAGAGGGAGGATGAAGCATCAGCAGCAGGCATACGTACGTGGAACTAGAGGAAAGGAAGGACTTTTTGCTCGGAGGCCGGTTCCTCTTGATGTCCGCATCTAAGTGGCAACAGAACAGAGATGAGGAAGTACCAAATTTGAAATAAAAGAATAACAGAGCTGGAAGGGACCTTGAAGGTCTTCTAGTCCAACCCCCTGCACAAGCAGGAAACTCTATACCAGGGGGAGGCAACCTTGGCGCTTTTATGACTCGTGGACTTCAACTCCCAGAATTCCTGAGCTGGCCATGCTGAGGGGAAAGGGAGAGGTTTCCAAGCTGAGCCAGGTTGGCTGAGGAATTCTGGGAGTTGAAGTCCACGAGTCATGAAGGGGCCATAGTTTCCCCATGCTGGCTGAGGAATTCTGGGAGTTGAAGTCCAGAAGTCATGTGGCCATAGTTCCCCCATGCTGGCTCAGGAATTCTGGGAGTTGAAGTCCACGAGTCATAAAAGAGCCAAGATTGCCTACTCCTGCTCTAGGCCTAGGCCGCTTTATGATTGGTGGACTTCAACTTCCAGAATTTCTGAGCCAGCCACGGTGAAGGGAAAGGGAGAGGTTTCCAAGCTGAGCCATGCTGGCTCAGGAATTCTGGGAGTTGAAGTCCGCGAGTCATGAGGGGGCCATAGTTCCCCCATGCTGGCTTAGGAATTCTGGCAGTTGAAGTCCACGAGCCATAAAAGAGCCAAGGTTACCCAACCCTGCTCTAGGCCTAGGCCGCTTTATGACTGGTGGACTTCAACTCCCAGAATTTCTGAGCCAGCCACGGTGAAGGGAAAGGGAGAGGTTTCCAAGCTGAGCCATGCTGGCTCAGGAATTCTGGGAGTTGAAGTCCACGAGTCATAAAAGAGCCAAGGTTGCCTACCCTTGCTCTATACCATATTTGATCTGATGGATTTCTATTGATTTAAGCCCCTAAATGGGTCACTCACTGATTAAAGGTCTAATAACTCTTACTAGGGAAGTTCTCAGCTCTACAGAGATACTTCTGGATCTGGCAAGTCAAACCCTCATCCAAGCAGGTCTTTGCACAATGTTCATCGAAGACAATACCACCAACTTCCTCACACTCTCAGAACCATCTGCTCCTGTCTAGGAAAGGGTCATACCTGCCTACCAGAGTTTTTCAACCATGACAACTTGAAGATATATGGACTTCAACTCCCAGAATTCCCCAGCCAGCCGTGCCTGGAGTTTTTTTTTTCCCTCTTACTCCCTAAAGCGGAGAGAGTGCAGAGGGAGGGATTACAAGAGAGTATAAGTTATGCTGGCTGGGAAATTCTGGGAGTTGACGTCCACCCATCTTCATGTGGCCAAGATTGAGAAACACCGGCTTAGACTTTATCTAGTTCTAGACCAGGAATTCTGCCTACATATTTCCAGAGGCAACAGAGCAGATGAATCCTGGATTCAGAAGGGCCTTAACATGGGCAAACCAGGAAGGCAAATTGGTTATCCACACCTGAAAAATGTAAAAATGTTTTAAGGAGACTGTGGGCACTGGGCAATGCAAACCTTGATCCTAACCTACATTTGTCAAAGCAACAGCAGCGATAGAGAAGAAGACATACTGAGCTGGTGGGTTGGTCTCTGAACGTTTCGTGACCAGGCTAGGTAACATCTTCAGCGGCGTTTAGGGAAGACATACTCTTTGCCCAGAACTGGGCAACTACAGGCCGACAGAAGTCTTCAAATGAACCTTGTATTAACCTTGTGAAGTCTAAAGCTTCCGCCTTCCGTTATGTATTCAAGATGGACAGTGATTAATATTTATATGTTACTTATACGGAAGGGTGCAGGCCGATACGTATGTTGAATATGGTATGTTTTTAAATGTGTGTTATGTATGTGTACACTTTGAGAGGAGGCAACTAAAGATCATTTTTAATGTGTGCCGTTGTGCCCACAGTAAAAAATGGCAACAAAGGTTATCTATCTATCTATCTATCTATCTATCTATCTATCTATCTATCTATCTATCTGCCTGTCTATCATCCATTACCTAACATCCATTATCCATCCATCATCCACCCACCCATCTACCTATCTACCTATCTATCTACCTACTTACCTACCTATCTACCATCTATCATATATGTCTATCTACCTACCTACCTATCATCCATTACCTATCTAACATCTATTATCCACCCACCCACCCACCTACCTACCTATCATTCTTTACCTATCTAATATCTATTATCCATCCATCCATCCATCCATCCATCCACCCACCCACTCATCCACCCACCTATCTATCTATCTATCTATCTATCTATCTATCTATCTATCTATCTATCTATCTATCTATTATCTATCTATCTATCTATCTATCTATCTATCTATCTATCTATCTATCTATCAATCATCTATCTATCGTCACGGGGACATAGTTCAGCTTGCCTTAATATCATCCTGATTCCATGCAACTGGTTGGAAACAGTGACTTGGGATTCAACTCCTGAGATTAAATCAGGTCAGCCAGATGTTCAGCCTTAAGACATCTGGAAGGCGTCAGGTGGGACAGGTAATCTCCTGACCCATCCAAAAAGTGACTGCAGTCATTGATCTGAGCTTTGCATCCAGCTAGCTGCCAGTCTGCCATGAAATATGGGGGGGGGGAGCCGATTGGGAAGGGGGTAGGCTAACTATTCAGCGTACCTCCCGGAGGGGACATACCATCTCATTGTCAAAGTGCTGGGAATGGAATGTAACCCCTCACCAACCAGCCCGCCCCTTGAAGAGACAGGTCCCAAAACAATTTACTCAAATAGAATTGAACAATAAGAGCCCAGCAAGGAGGAAGAACTGGACAGGAAATTTAACCGGGAAAGTTTGGCGCGGGAACTTAAGTTCTGGCTTTGCTATATGGTAAACCACTTGGCTTTTAGTAAAGTATACCTTTTGCTACAAAGGGGGTCTTTCATACTTAAAGACCAAGTCGGGGCAGGCCTGACATCTAACCTAAACATCGAAAGTGGTATTAATACCACTTTACAAGGCCTTGGTAAGGCCACACTTGAAATACGGCGTCCAGTTTTGGTCACCACGATGTAAAAAAGATGTTGAGACTCTAGAAAGAGTACAGAGAAGAGCAACAAAGATGATTAGGGGACTGGAGGCTAAAGCATATAAGAAAAGGCTGCTGGAATTGGGTATGTCTAGTTTAACGAAGAGAAGGACGAGGGGGGACATGATAGCAGGGTTCCAGTATCTCAGGAGCTGCCCCAAAGAAGAGGGAGTCAAGCTATTCTCCAAAGTGCCTGAAGGCAGGACAAGAAGCAACGGATGGAAACTAATCAAGGAGAGAAGCAACCCAGAACTAAGGAGAAAGTTCCTGAAAGTGAGAACAATTAACCAGTGGAATCACCTGCCTCCAGAAGCTGTGAATGCACCAACACTGGAAGTTTTTAAGAAGAGACTGGACAGCCCTTTGTCTGGAATGGTATAGGGTTTCCTGCCTGAGCAGGGGGTTGGACTAGATGACCTCCAAGGTCCCTTCCTATTATTATTATTATTATTAATCTATTTTGCCAAATCTGATACGGACTTACCAAGGGTTCAGGAGGGGAAAGTCATTACCTGAAAACAACGAGGCCATTGAGACGGACAGTTCACTGTTGAACATGTGAATCAGGTTGGATCCTTCGTTTCCATCTGCAGGACATGGGGATGACAGAAGAACATGCCTCAACCGATGGAATTGCTTTGTGCTTCGTGCGGGACCGTCAGATTCCGCCTGACTTTACTACATCCAGTTTCTCTCTGTCATGGTTCCGACAGATGAAGTTCTTCAAGGAACTTCGAGGCATTGTTTACCTTAAAGAATCTTTGAGTAGCATAGCTTCGGCACGTACATGGGCCAAGCCAAAATCTGAATTCCCCTCCCCTGAGCACATAGCATCAAAGCATAATTCCCTCCTCCAATTAACAGTCATAAATCACATTCTCCAATTAGCTTGAAATGCAGGCCTTCCCTCCAGTTCTCCCATCTGCCATTCCTTGTCATCTCTTATTTAAAAAAACCTTGGTTCTCACACTGGTTACAGTATTGTTATGTCTAGCTAAACTCTCATGCACGTTCCTCCTCCTCCCCTCCTCAGTATCATCTAATTCTAACTCTAATTCTAAGAGTAAAACATAAGAAGGAAAAAGGTTGCATTTCCATATGTTGTCAAAGCAAGAACATCTGATATTAGCAGCGCTGGCACTCTCAGTAAAAATTCTTTCGATTCAACTCAGAGGATTCAGGAGTCTTACTTTCCTAGAGGGCTGACTGAGGCAGGTCTAACAGTTGTGTGAATTTTGAGCAGGCCACCACAGGATGCTGCGACAATCGTTAAGTGTGGAAAACGGTCCTAAGCCACTTTTTTTCCAGTGCCGTTGTAACTTCTGTGGGAGATGAAAATATAGCCCCTTCCTCATATAACAAGATGAGGCTGGAGCAAAACCTGAGGTAGGCCCCACGGTAGTGATTTAAAACAGAGCTTTAACTCGAACGCTATATTGTTTCACAATACGGACGTATTATTTGTAATCTGCTGAGCTCTGTGCCATATGAAATTGCAAAGTAGGTAGCTCTGTGTATATTTGGAACGTGAATATTGTAACCGTGGGAAAAGGGGAACTGAAAGTAGCTGATGGATGCGGGTTCCAATGTACACGGGTATATTTGGAAAGTTATGTTCAGCAGAAGGTCCGTAGGAAGTCAGTAGAAAGTCAGCAAAAGTCAGCGGACCATCTGACTACAGTCTTAGAACGGGAAAGGGTATAACGAGTTGGGACTGGACCTGATTGATTTGCCATTGGCCTATAGCTGTCCTTTTGGAATGTGCTATGCCACGTGGTCCTCATTGCAACGGGTTATTAATGTAAGTGAAGTTGTGTTATTACGCTTGCTATGTTCCGAATCGTTAGCAAAATAAACCTCTGAATCTTAAAGTAAGAGTTATTGTTTTGTGCTGCTGCCTCTTGTCTTTTTCATTGGGTTTTTCCTCCACACTTCGAACGGTCGCTAAATGAATGGTTGTAAGTCAAGGACTACCTATAAAGGAAGGGTAGCTGGGGGCTCATTCTACACATGTCATCCTACCTCGGATCTCATACTCATCCACCTCTTCCGCAGATCCCGAGTCGGAGGGACAGGTTGAGTCTTGGGAGCTGAAGTACGATCCACTGTCTGTCGCTTTCAGACCTGCAAGAGCGAGAAAGATTGAACGAAGATGCTTCACCATTATCAATAGGACAGAGTACAGGAAACAGACGAGTTACAACCATAATTGGGCCTGCAATTTTACAGTCGTCTGTTGTAACAGTTGTAAAGCGAGACACACCATGTGACCAGACCTGATTTTACGACCTTTTTCGTAGTGGTCATTAAATCCAAATGAGCTGCACAGTGGCTCAGCGGTTAAAGATGCTGGGCTTGCTAGCTGGAAAGCTGGCGGTGAAGGTTTGAGTCCTGAGCGCCGTGTGATGGAGTGAGCTCCCGTCCATAACTCAGCTCCTGCCAACTTAACAGTTTGCAAGCATGCAAATGTGAGTAGGTAAATAGGGACCACTTCATGGGAAGATAACAACGCTGCGTGACGTCATGCTGGCAACATGACCACAGCAATGTCTTCGGACAGCGCTGGCTCAATGGCCTTGAAACGGAGATGAGCATCGCCCCCTGGATTCAGCAACGACTAGCGCAGTGATGGCGAATCTTTTAGAGACCGAGTGCCCAAACCGCAACCCAAAACCCACTTATTTATCACATCAGTATTATTGTGCCCTCAGGGAAGGCATGGGGGCATGGCCCACTGGGTGGGCATGGCTGGGGTGGGTATGGTCACCTCAATGTTGCTCATGGGGGAGACACCTGTGGGAGCCAGGCAGGGTTGGGGGAGATCCAGGGGGTCTCTGGCGGGTGGGGTGGTGGGCAGGAGGCCCAGCATAGATGGGGGGGAGGCACACAATCCTAGCTGGGACTGGGGGGGGCCATGGTGCCGATGGGGATCCGGCTTTCCCTGCTCGGGGTGGCCTTTGGCTTGCTGGGTGTGGGCGTGCTCTACCACCTCTACTCGAGCTTGCTAGCTGGCCACTTCGCCTCCTTTGTGCTGGGTGGGGCTGCCGCTCTGGGCAGTGGCCTAATAGATCTGCGCAAGCTGCTGGCAGCGGTGGTATGCGTGCCCTCAGAGCCGTCTCTGAGTGCCACATTTGGCATGCATGCCATAGGTTCGCCACCACTGGACTAGTGGAATAAAATACGTGGGGACTTCTTTACCTTTTATTCCCTACACTAAGTCAGCGCCATGAAGTTCAAAGGTCTTAAAGATGGCTAAGGTTGAGAAAAGACGGACTAGATCAGACACGTCAAACTCGCGACGTGACGTGACTTTTTCCCCCATTGCCGGCAATGGGCTGGGCGTGGTTTCGGCGGTGACACATCCAGCCCGTGGGCCGGCACTTTGACACGCCTGGACTAGATACTTCAGAATTCAGTCCCAAATCCAGTTTCAGAGACAGCCTGAGGTCTGTCTGATGGATTCAGCTTCAAGGAAGCCTTTGGGATTTCAACTTTGCAACCTTCCAAAGGGTAGGAAGCTTTTTGGATTATGATTTGGTGGAACATTCAAAGTATTTTTTAAAGGAAGATAAAGTTTACTCCTCAACTATTTTTATTAGGGGTTTTTGAGGATTTTGACGTTAAAGAAACTATTTTAATGTTGAATTTAATTACAGCAGCAAGGTTATTGATAGGTCAATATTGGAAGAAAGATTCATTGCCTACATTAGAAGAATGGACATTTAAGATTTCCAATCTGGCAGAAATGGCTAAAATTTCTGCTTAGTTAAAGGATCATACACAAGAAAGATATATTATGGTATGGAGAAGATGGATAGATTATATTCAGACTAAATATGGAACTGAAAAGTTCCATTTATTTTGTGATTTAAAAAAAGTATTATTAATAATATTTTATAATTTTTCTTTATTATATAATAATTGCTTATAAACTGATTGTTTATAACATATTATAAACAATCAGTTTATAAGCAATTATTATAAATTATTATTATAAGTATGATTTTAATTCTTGTATAAATTATTAAACTTGTTTAGCTTATGATTAATATACTTGTTAACTTAATTAGATTATGTTTAATATGTTTGAAATACACTGTATTTGGCTCCGGGAAGTGGGGGGGGATGGGGGGGTGAGGGGGAGGGTTATTGGGCTTATTTTGTAACTGTTAATAAAACTTTTTAAATAAAAAAGGAAGCACTCACTGTCAGAGCCCACGTCCTGGCACGCCGGGTGGAGGTAGCGGGTACGAATCTGTTGCCGGCGGATGCGGATCTTCTGCTTGAGGTCTTGTATCACCTTGTCACTTTCTTCCTCCTCCTCTTCTATCTGACGATTCATCATGTTGCACTTCATCAGCTCGATCGCCGCAATCAGCGACTCGGAGATGCTGAAGTGAGCGTTTTCCTGGAACGAAGGGAGAGAAGAAGAATTCAGAGAAGAGCAACTAAGGTGATCCAAGGCCTGGAGACCAAAACGTACAAAGAACGGCTGCAGGACTCGGGTTTGGCTAGTCTAAAGAAAAGAAGAAATAGGGGAGACAGGATAGCAGCGTTCCAGTATGTGAGGGGCTGCCACAAGGAAGAGGGGGTCAGGTTGTTCACCAGAGCACCAGAGGGAAGGACGAGAAACAATGGTTGGAAACTGATCAAAGAGAGAAGCAAGCTGGAATTAAGGAGAAACTTCCTGACAGGGAGGACAATTAACCAGTGGAACAGCCTGCCACCAGAAATCGTGGGCGCTCCATCACTGGAGATTTTTAAGAAGAGACTGGACCTTTTAGAGACCGAGTGCCCAAAAACCGCCCCCCACCCTGTCCCTGCTCCGCCCTGCCCGCTGGGCCACCCACCACTTCCACAGCCCGCTACAGATCACCCAGGCAGCCCAGCAGCACCATGGTGGCCACGCCCTCCGCCCGTGCCCCACAGCATCATTTGCATGCGATGGGGCGCAAGGGCGGAGTCTTGTCCCCGCTGCCTGGCTACCATGTCCTTGGCTGTGCTGCTTTGCATGGGCCGTGCCCGGGGCGACTCTCCTCTGGGGGGTCTGCTGGTGAGGAGGGGGCCATGGGAGGAGGCAGGGCTGGGACGACGGTGCATGTGCCCACAGAGAGGGCACCTCTTGCCACCTCTTGCCACTGGACTAGACAATCACCTGTCTGAGATGGTGTAGGTTCTCCTGCTTGAGCAGGGGGCTGGACTAGAAGACCTCCAAGGTCCCTTCCAGCTCTATTCTATTCTGAAGCTGTCAAACTGTTCGCAAAGTAGAGAATTAAACGTTTGACTAAAGGAG